>NC_056737.1:426700053-426930053 GCF_019279795.1 Protopterus annectens
TTCAGGCTGTCATCAGAGGGGGACGTCTGTTTAGACATTGCTTCCCCTGTGTATAGTAGCTCTTAAGGGCAAGTGATGTAAGCTCAAAGAGAACATGGTTTCCCTTTTGAAGCAAATGCTTCTTGTCTCCACCAAGAGACATTAACCAGATGTGTGCCCTAAGACGGGAGTCCCTCTACTCCCACTCAGAGAGAGATGAGCAGGATTGCCCTTTCATTACTGTCCTTCTCCTATCAGCTTTTACACCACATGGACCCCTGTTTGATCCCAGCTCTTCTGGGTCTTTTGCACAGAGAAAACTAACATAGTGGTACCTGATTTGTCAACATTTGAGTATCAGGCAGTCAGCATAACACTGTTTTGTGAAACTGAGTCACATTTGGTCAAATCAAAATCATGCAGATGCTTACTCAAGAATTTCAACAAATTGCTATGGCATTTTGTTTCAGTAACAATATTACCAAACTTCAACCTCTTTTTAGTAACTGGGCAAGGCCCCCTTGCTACATATTCAAGACTACTCTATCTTTGAGAAGAAAAGTAAACCAACACTTTGTGGAAATCCTCGAGTTATCAGTCATTTTCAGGGAATACTTATTCACCAGAATGTGTTACTCCCCTTCCTTTTGGAAGATGTCAGGAGAATTATTGAGGTAACAAGTTAACCTGCTCTCAACACCTGCTATTGGGTGGTGTACACTAATACCTGCTTGCTCCCCTTATCTCTAGGAGGATCGCTTGCATTCCAGGCACTGCACCTAACCTATCTCAATGAACAAAGGCAGTTACTAGACCCTAGTGTCCTATCTGGAACTCTTTCCCTTATTTTGGTGTGATTAGTATTTTAAAACTGACCTCCAGGTGTATAACCCCATCCAAAATACAGTGATATTTCAAAATTAGTAATAGTTATAATAAGCTAACTTCCTGTCACTTTGATGAAGCAGGGGTCCAGGGAACAGGGAATTGTTATGGCTAGGCTTGTACAGGCCCTAGGGCCGATAGGCTAGTACCAACCTATGAATCTATGAACATTTGAGAAGTGCTATATTTCCTGTATATATAATCCCAGGAATATGTTCACCTGCCTTCCCAAAACTTGAATCTGAAGAATTGCAAATGACCTACTTCATCTAACTCTCAGCTTTTGGTGCAGTAGAACCACAAGCTTTTCCCAGGACAATTTTATAACACAAAGAGCCAAAAATATGTTCTCTGATTCTGAGTTATGCAAGTTTCCCACATTCTTCCAGCTGAGAAAGGAGTTGGTTACCATGGTAACAATCAGACAATATACTGTGTGCAAATGAACCAAGGTCATTTAATGTTTTTACTCTCCTATGGGAAATGACTAAAGCTAGCTGTGGATTAAGTGCAGTGGTGGTGACATTATTTTTTTTATTTCCTGCCCTCCTCATAAATTAAAATTTATCTTTATATGGCAGATTTTGCACAGACTATTTTAAGATGTATTTCAGAGCTGCAGCAATTAAAAAAAATAAGACAGAGGAAAGGTAAGAGGTTGTATGCAGAATCTGCATGTAAGACATTAAATCAGAACTGATTCTAACAATCTTGTTAATTACCTCATTAAAGCTGAAGATGTTTTAATGCTTTTTGAAGACCAGTATTTTAGTCGCTTAAAATAAAGAAAAAAATCTACGCATTGGGTAATACAGATTTTGCTAAAATTGTGACTGTTCATGCTTTACTTACTTGAAAAACAGAATCCGGAAATCATAGCAGATCAAACATAAGTAGATGAAAATGCTAATTCTCAAATCATAAAAACTTGGATGTATTTATAAGGTTTGATTTTTATACCACTGTGCAACTATTAATAAAGCCAGCTGTCTCCCAGTGACCACTACTGCCACTTTCCCCTTCAACTTGTAAACAAATTTGAATGAGTCTAACTGCCCACTCCCTCAAAAAATCAAATGCAAATTTATTTAGACATTTAATCAGTTTCATAGTTAACACACTTGTCATTGATGAAAGATCATCTTCTAGGATTGCCTCTGCTACTTGGAATGCTTTGCTAGCAGGTCTTAGAAAAATAAATAATCCTACCGTACCATGTTTAGGAAAAAAAAACTTTATATACTTAAAAAGGAAAATAAATCTACTTGCCTAGTAAAATAACACCTAAAAAGGAATATAAATGTGTTTTGCGTAATACAAAATGAATAAAATGAATTGCAAACCTCCATTACCTGTGCATAGCATACTTTGTGATCCACCTGCTGCAGATCATTATACATTTCTTTCTGCACTAGCCTTATCGACATCATGGTGCACAACAGGAAAAACCTGACTGTTACACAGATGTTCTTTGTGTTTCACTGTTGCAGTCATCACACTTGGGTTATTCTGCCAGGGGTAGCCCTCAGTTAGCCCGAATACCAGAGGCGTAGTATTTCTGCATTGGTTGCTGTTGCTCCAGGACTGATGTTAGGTCATCAGTGGTACAAAATCAGGCAGCTGACACCATTACATCAGTCTTTCTTGCCAAGGAGCCCAAAGCAGAAGCAGTTAACACGATTGCCGGTCGGCTGATACCTGAGTTTTCATTTCCGAATTGAAGTTGAAGTCTTCTAAAGCTAAGTACCCCTTTGGGGATCCTTTTTTCTTGCTCTAACCAATGTCAGAAAAAGTTAACAATGGTCTCGCCTGTGGAAAGCAAATACCACACAGAGACTACCATTCTTACTGCATCACCTGTTTAGGCCCAGACCACGAGGTCCTTCGCTGTAATTTTGTGCTTTGTTTAACACCAGACGTGTACATTGTTGGGCCCTTATTGTAGCTAAATATTTTTGCTCTCAGTCCTCATATTCCGATATGGCTCCAATAAGTCCTCCGACTACCGATCTTCTGAAAAAACTTAAGGATAGAGACAGACTGCACAGGTCCAAAACTGCCAACAACGCTTTCGTTAAGCTAGTCATCAGTTCTCTGGTCCTCAGTGAGGTGCTATTGCAGCCCCTGATGCCTGCTTCTGTAGATTTGCAGGCCGCTACCAAGACCCGTTTGGAGTCCAGTATGCCACGAGACTCTTCTTCAATTAAAGATCCTGCAGATGTCTCTATCTTGGATCGGAGGGGAGCCACTGAGCAGGCACCAGCTTCCGAAGAAGTTCTTCGCACTACCGATTCTCGACACAAACAGATTACTTCTTTTGCGTCTTCTGTTCTTTCTAAAACTAGTGAGTTTCTAAGGCTCAGGGTACAAACTACGCCTAAAAAATGATGACCCAAGGTCAGGCAGCTGCTTCCATGCCTCAATCTCAAATGCTTAAAATAGAGGAAGACCTTATTAGGGGAAAGCCAGGCTAACCCTTCCAAAAGAAAAATAGACTTGTCCCCAGTAGTTTTATCTGAACAGGAGTCCGATGACTCTGAGGTTTCTGAATATGAAGACATGCAACCCCTCTCTGCTTATGAGGATTCTGATGCAGAGGAATCCATTCCTTCTGCCTCTCCTCCCAAGGATTTTTCATTTGGTGAAACCCTACATACTTTAAGGGAGAATTTCCAATGAGAATGTCAGGGCTATCCTCAGTCAAAAAAGACTCGGGGAATTCTTAGATATACCACAGCACAGACCTTTAGCCATTCCTCCTGTCCTGGATGTTGTGGATGATGCTTTTATGGAATCCAGTTTGACTCCTTAGACCCTTCCTCCTGCTCCCAGGAAACCTGACTGGTACTACAGAGTCCCTGACTCTCAAATTCCTTTTCAAAAATCCTACTGCTGACTCAGAGTTCATCTCCCAAGGACCAAAAGGAATTAAAGCAACCTCGGCTAAGAATCTCATCCCCTCAGACAGGGATTCTGAGATTTAGATGGATGGGGTAAAAAAGTATACACATCTGCAACTCTTGCTAATAGAGCACTAAATTGTCAGTTCCACATGCTGAAATAGCAGCATACCATGGAACTCCTCAAACAAAAAATATCTTCCTTTCCTGCTTGTGCAAAAAATAAAGAATTACAAGAGCATATGCATTCTGCAAGCCAAGTTTCTAAGCACACCTTGCAATGTGGCGTTGACGCCTTAGATGCATCTTGAAGGGCAGCAGTCACTGGTTCTGTCCTTGGAAGGCATGCTTGGCTTAAGGAACAGATCTTGCCAGACCATGTCAAATCAAAATTATTTGATGCACCATTGAACAAAGACAATTTTGGCACCAAAACAGAAGAGGTCTTAAAAAAGATGGAAGAAAAATCTAAATCTATGCAGACAGACCTTTTACAGGTCCAGCCTCCGAGGTTCAGTAGGCATTGCCCCTCCAAGCACTGGTCCTTTCTGGCCCTCTCCAGGCCAGCTCAGCCCAGACCCAGCGGAAGCAGACCCCCCAGACAGCAGTCCCAGAGAATACAGAGATCTAAGCAACGGAGTTCCTCCAAAACAGAGAGTGCTAAGCCACCCCTTTATGATAAGAACTCACAATGACTTTACACCTTCACCCCTTACCTTTGCCCACCTGCTTGTGCCCCTGAGAGGAAAGCTGTCCTTCCATGCAAACAACTGGGCCTCTATTACCAACGACCGATGGGTCCTCAACATAGTGTTCCAGGGATACAAATTTTATTTCCACACTGCCAACCCCAAAAGGGTACCTAGATCTTCCTCCAAACCAGTGGGCAGAGGCCAAAAAGCAAGTCCTTTCCCTGCTCTCCTTGAGGGCAATACAGCATGTTCCTGCAGACCAGATAGGCCAAGGTTTCCATTCCATACTCTTCCTGGTACCCAGAAAAGAGGGCACCTGGCACCCAATCCTTGATCTATCAATTCTAAACACCTTTCTGGTGATACCAAAATTCAAAATGCTCACCCTCCAGCAGCTTCTTCCTGTGCTTTCTAAGGATGCTTGGTTAGCCACCCTAGACCTAAAAGAGGACTACCTACACATCCCAATCAGGAAATCTTGTGGGAAATATCTATGTTTCAGTGCAGGATCTATGCCCTTTCAGTTCTCTGCGCTTCCCTTTGGCTTATCCACTGCTCCCAGAGTTTTCACAAAATGCCTGGCTCCAGCCGTAGCTTTTTGCAGACAAAGAAATATTCAAATTTACCCATACTTGGACGATTGCCTGATTCAGGCAGGCAGTCAGGAAAAGCTGTTACAGCACCTGACCTTTGTAAAGGACCTACTGACCTCCCCGGGATATACTATCAATGAAAAGAAATCAAAACTAGTCCCTACACAAGTTGTATTTCTGGGAGAAAGCCTGGACAGAGAATCCCAGATGGCATTCCTTACTGCAGAAAAACAAGCCTACCTGACAGGCTACTTCTCTCAGCTAGCCACCAGAACCCAGTTATCTGCAAGAAAAATCCTGCAAACTCTAGGATTCATGGCCTCCTGCTTTTCTTCTCATTCCATATGCCAGACTGCATGTGAGGAAATTACAATGGTAACTAAAAAGCCTTTGGTGTCAACACTCTCAAGACCTGGATACTATCATACCTATGATACCCTGTCTAAGGAAAGATTTTCTTTGATGGGCAGCAGCATGCAACCATAACAAACTTCCCTTTTCACAACCCCACACCACCCAAACCTTCACCATAGATGCATCAGACTATGCCTGGGGTGCACACCTGGACGGCAGGTGCATTCAGGGCCATTGGTGCCCAAATCAAATACATCTGCACATCAACCAAAAAGAGATGCTAAGCTGGTCAGCATGCCCTGACAGCTTTCAGACCCCTACTCGCCCCGGGGTCTCTAGTGATCAAAACAGAGACAACACCACAGTGATGTAGTATATCAACAAGCAGGGAGGGACTCACTCTTATCCTCTCTACAGGCTCACCATGACCCTTTAGCACATGGCCTCAGCCATGCAAATACACCTGCTAGCAAAATTCCTGCCAGACTCCCTAAACTCTCTGGCAGATGACTTGAGCAGGAACCTGTTAGAGCCACACAAGTGTCAGCTAGACCACAGAACCTTCAACCTTGTAACCCAGAAATGGGGCACCCCAAAGGTGGACCTCTTTGCCTCCCACTCCAGTCATCAGCTCAGCAAATTCTGCACCAGGGAACCTCACAGCAAGGCCTGGAATGTGGATGCTCTATCCTTCCAATGGGTAAACCTCTCGATCTATGCATTTCCCCCTCTACCACTCATTTCAAGGGTACTGCTCAAAATAAGGGAGGAAAAACCAAGGGCAATCTTGATTGCCCTAGACTGGCCATGCTAGCACTGATACCCACTGCTGCGCAGCCTGTCACCCCTGCCACCATAGGTGGCACCCACCTCAGATCCCAACACTCCTGACCCAGAAGAATGGAGAATCCATGCTTCCACAATTGCAAACCCTGAACCTGGCGGCCTGGCTTATTCCCTGACATCTTCTCAAGCTGCCAGCCTAAGCAAACAAGTCTTGGATGTTATACGTGAGGCCAGATGCCCCAACACTAGAAAATCCTATGCTGACAAGTGGAAAAAGTTTTGCACCTGGATCCAGGCTAAGGGAGCTGAAACAGCATAGCCCTCCCTTCCTCTCATCCTGGATTACCTAGCAGACCTACTACACAGGGGTCTATCCTTCTCTTCTATTAAAATTCATGCCTCTGCCATCTCTGCTCATTACAGCACAGAGTCGCCACTCTTCTCACACCCTCTCGCCAAACAGGTCCTAAGAGTAGCTAACAACTTAAGGCCATCCAGAAGAGCTCTTACCCCAGATTGGGACCTTAACTTTGTGTTGGAAAAGCTCATCCTACCCCCTTTTGAGCCTGCAGCTTCAGCAGAGTTAAAATTCCTCTCTTGGAAAACAGCCTTGCTTCTGGCCATCACTTCAGCTAGAAGAGTTTCAGAGCTACAAGCACTCATGACTGTAGAGCCATTCATCATTTTCCATGCTGACAGGGTCTCCCTCAGGACTAACCCATCCTTCATGCCTATAGTGGTGACCAGTGTGGCTCTCAACCAATCCATTCATTTGCCCACCTTTTTCCCTAACCCACAAAACAAGGGGGAAATGATTCTGCACTCTCTAGATGTGCACAGACAGCTCAGATCCTATCTGGATAGGACTAAATCTTTTAGAAAAACTGTCCAATTGCTAGTCAGCTTCACAGCAGGGGCAGAGGGCAAGGCCATATCCAAATAATCTCCAAATGGATAGCGCACTGTGTCCATTTCTGCTACATACAGCATGGGAAACCACCCCCAAAGGGGATCAAGATGCATTCCACCAGTGGAACCTCCACCTCTGCAGCTTTTCTCAGGGGAGTCCCCACCAGACACATCACGGAGGCTGCAACATGGACTTCTGTTCGTACCTTCACCAAGCATTGCCACCTGCCTATCTTCTCCAAATCCAGGGCAGGCTTTGCCACTGCAGTCTTGCAGGGCATCCTAGCCATCCCCCAGTCTTCTTGACTGCCTCCACCCTTTTTTCAGCTTTGGGAATCAACAGCAGCCCTCATAATTAAGGGTGTAGACAGTTATGCACCATGTACACCCTAACATGTACTTCAACATATTGTTCACAATAACACTTTCTAGAATGAAATTAAAAAGCTCTTCTGGCTTATTTATCCTGGATGTATTTTATCAAGTTATACATTTTGTTAACCAATATTTTCAGAAAACCTGATGGGTTTAGAAAAAAAAACTTAGCCTGTGAGTTTAGAATTTTTTTTTTGTTTAATACTGAAATGATTTGCTGTCCCAACCCATAACCTCTCAAGTGTACCTCATTACGAGGAACGTCCCTCATTTGGGGTCTTAAAAAGTTCATGTTCCTTAAATTTCCTCAAAGTTCCACATTGAAAGAGTCTGTCACACATTTAGTGTTAGGAATTTTTTAAAGTGAAATCCATGGTAAATAGAAATGAATCATATTAATTCATTAAAGGATCTTCTTTGTAAGTAAAATCAGCATATTTTAACCATCATATGACCTTCCTAGTTGAAGTTATTAGTAAGCCATTAGTATGTGTTCCACATTTTGCCCATTTGTTCCACATTATGAAGGCAAGTGTTCCTCATTTTGGTGATGGAAGGTTGAGAGCTAATACATGCAATATCCAGGTTGGGATGGAGGGCTGCACTTAAATGTATGGGGGAGGGGCTGTATTCTTAAGCTTTGTTAACCGCGGTAGTGATGCTGCAGTAGCGTTGTCACCTCACAGCAAGACGTTATCCCATTTGATTCTCAGCTAGAGCATCTTCTGTGTGGAGGCATACGTGAATGGGCGTGCCTTCGTTGAAGGTTGTGAGTCAGGGCTGGTAACTCTGTACGTAAAAATCCACTACCAAACATTAGCGGACCGGAGTTCCGTTGTGGCGACTCCTAACCGGGATAAGCCGAAAGACACAACAACAACAGTTAGAAAACTCCTGGTTATGCCCCCACTCCTGGCTTGCACTGAGACTTCTAAACTGGAATTAGGATTTAAGAAGTCCCACTTATGAAATAATTCTCAGATTTAAGTGCATTGCTCCAAATTATTTTCTTTTCACAGTAGACTCTATGTGGTACTATTTTAGATCTTTGAAGATAGAAAAGACATGGGATCTAAACATATCTGTGTTTGGATTCTTCTGCCACACTGCATTGCAACATGTTTGCAGTGAAACATTTAGGGAATCTTGAAGGACTTTGTGCAAATGTGATGTGACTATACAGAGTAGTTCATAGTTTTCTGTGATTTTGTTACCCAGATATGATTCCTCCTTTGGTTGGTGATCATAAACAATAGTGGCCTCAGGGCTAGTCCGTCAGGTACACACACACACACAGACACAGACACAGACACAGACACAGACACAGACACAGACACAGACACAGACACAGACACAGACACAGACACAGACACACACTCTTCATTTGAAATAATCTGTTTAGTCTGACCTACTGCTTTCTCCCACAAAGCTCAGTATATACTATGTTAGTTTTTTATCAAGTTATCGGGAGTATGTCAGGGTGTGGTGTAGTGTTGAAGGTCCTTGGTAGGTACCCATAAATCATGTGAATTGTGAGCTGTTGATCTATGGTTGTTGAGACCCGGTCGTAAAATATAGCCAGTTTAATAACATATCTTATTGGGGCGGCTACGGTGGTGCAGTGGTTAGTGTTGCTGCCTCACAGCAAGAGGTTCTCTGGTTCGATCCTTGGCTGGGGTACCTTCTGTGTGGAGTCTGCATGTCCTCCCTGTGGTTGCGTGGGTTTTCTCCGGATGCTCTGGTTTCCTCCCACATTCCAAAGACCTGCTGTAGGTGGATTGGACACTCTAAATTGGCCCTAGGCATGAGTGTGTGCATGTGTGTGCCTTCAGTGGAAGGTTGGGCGCCAGGCTGGCAACCCGACACCATAAAACTCACTGCCAATCATGAGCGGATAGGTGATCCACTGTGGTGACCCCTAACCAAGAAAAGCCAAAAGAAGAAATAACATATCTTCTTTAAGAAAGACATGCTGTTCTTAATTAGGTAAAACAACAGTTCTGTTTACTTATTGATTAAAGACACATTCATTCTGATTAACACCTTTGAAGAAATAAGTGTTCGTATTTACTGGGTCTCATTTAGGTGCATTAGTAGTGCATAAAAGCTGTTTGTCCCAATATCAGATATTTAACCGGTTTGGATTTGTATCCTGAACAGTAATCTAAGTGGCTGTCTAATTTTATTCAGAAGTAAGCCTGGCATTTTTCTGACTTTGTACAGCTTACTCACTGAGTTTTAGAGACCCATCAATACTATATGTAATTTTTTCATTATCAGGTCTCAGTATCCTCATTATTTGAACTTTCTTCTGTGCCATTTTAAGTGAGATCTGAACCAGTCTGAAGAAATCTCAAGTATATCCTTATATCTTGTGAACAAACAATTTTAATTAAGTGCTCAGTTCCTTCATCATTGTACATGGTCTTCCCTGTATTTGTATTTCAATCTATTAACTTCTGTTTTTTATTTACTCTTCTTTAACCTTTTAAGATTACTGTTTGTCGACACTTCTAGGTTAAATAGTGTTTCTTTTTTGTAGTTCCTAATCACCTTATAAATGTAGTTTCAGTACAATGGTCTGTTTTCTTTTTTTTTCCTTTTTATGTGTAATATAATGTATTTATTGATAAACTCAAGCCATTTGTCTTAAAAATCATTTTAAACCTTAATCTCTGGTGTCTGATGGCTCCCCCATCCACATGTCACCATTTTAATGTCTGTGTCATTGTGTCACTTTTAAAGTAAGCTCTAATGTTTAGTGGGCCCCCCACCATGTTTGTGTTCAGCAGTTGAACATGTTTTTTTTGGTAGTGTTTGCTACTGCAAAGTGGTGGGGGATGGTCATGCTGATCTCCGTGGCTAGACGCCTTTTGAATCACTTAGCCATTTAGATGCATTTCTGGAGGCAGGTCCAGGGAGAGAGCACATAGTTAATTAGTATATGCCTCTCCCTCTGGAATGCTTCATTAGCATTGAGTACAGTCTTGGGGGCCAGCCCTTCATGGTGCTTCACATCTTCATGTTGGAAGACAAGTACTATATTGTGTGTGTGTGTGTGTGTGTGTGTGTGTGTGTGTGTGTGTGTGTGTGTGTGTGTGTGTGTGTGTGTGTGTATGTATGTGTATATATATATATATATATCAATATGCAAATGTGCTGAATGTAAAAAATATTAATCCAAAAGGACAACAGCCAACAAAAAAAACAAAGCTCATGTATTTTGCATGGGAGCAAGCCCCCTTCCAACCCCCCACATCCCCTGCTAATTATTTATACCAACTCCAAGATCGCTCTTCAGTGGAGAAAGGGCAAAGTCCCATATTCCCTGATCTCCACTGTTTGCAATCCTGCACAAACTTAACACTGGTAGAAGTAATCAAAGTCCCAGATTCCCTGATCTCCACTGTTTGCAATCTCGCACAAACTTCACAGTGGTAGAAGTGATCAAATGAGTTTTGATCACTTTTACTTTTGGAAAAAACATTGTATTATGAACATTCAATTTTATATGGAGTGTTTCCATAGATATAGACACACACACCACACACCACACACACACACGCCTTTTTATGTTCCTCTACTTCAATGTAATGGTGAATGTACAAAACTGTGGGCAAATCATCATTTTTATTATATTTATTTTATCTAACAATGTACATAGCACCTTGTTTCACTTTCCCTTACTGTTTGTTTGAACTCTTCCTCCTCCTAGTTGTTAAAATTTGTTTTAGCCCATATCTTAGAGACCACTTTTTGGTATTTTTACCCCCACATGTCTTTTCTGTGTAGGTCTCTACTGCCTTCCTCTTTTCCCCCTCCTAAGCACACTTGCACTATTTTATTCCAATTATGTTCCACTTGTTATTGATTCCCAAGCTGCTCAAATATCTTTAAGGTGCTTGTTGTTACTCTGCTATGTTTTCGTGACATCAAGGCCCAGGTATCAGCACAGAGCATATAATTAGCTTTATCTCAGCTGGTGTTGACTGTGATTCATCTGACCTGGGTAATAGTAGCTGTCTTGTGCACAGGAGAAGCTGGCTGGGGGAGACTATGAACAGCCAGACTTCATTCACCTTTCCTAGTGGAATAGGGAGATCTAGTGTTCTTCTGAAACCAACTACCTACGCATCCCCTGCATGATTCGCCTTCACACAACTAAAGTGCCCTGAATGGTTTTGAGCATATTGGTGGATAATGTGGACCTGATCAGTAGTCCTGTGTGCCTGTCTGATGCATGGTCTGCAGTCAGAGCATTTAAAGAAGGCCTCATAATATAAGGTAAGAAAAGCTTATTGATGCCTGCTTGGCTTATGGATCTTAAGGGTGGTAAACATAAGTCAGCCACTGGATGCTATTATGTAATTAAAGTGCTTTCTGGATAGGTAAGCACAAAATCACAACCTCTCAATCATGTTATTTTAAGAATGGTCATGTATTAAGAGATTTCTTTGATGATCTTGTTGAAGCTGTTTTTAGCAAAGTACATTTTGAAAAAGAACTATTTAAATGTATAAGCTCTGTGTGTGTGGTCTGAAGTCTTGCAGATCATTGGCCTGAGATGTAGAAAATGGTATGTTACAGGGGCAAGAATGCTGTTAATCATTGTAAGCCTGCAGTAAAGTCCTAACCAGTAAGCACTGCATTTGCATATAAAGTATCAAAATGTGTTCAACCGAATGACTTTCCAGTGAAAGTCATGTCGCTAAATGATGAGTAATTTTCACAAACGGCATGAATAACAGTTTAGAGTCCAGAATAATTTTACGCAGTTCACTTAGTAAGAGGACAATGTCTTTGTGTGGTTTTCTTGGTCAGTCTTCCAGTCTCAGCTGAACATCATTTGATAGGAATGCATTTTGGTATTCAACAATGTACTTCTGTATTACACATGAACATTTGTCAGTGCATTTAAGTGGATTAAGATGATGATTTGCATCCAAGTTAACAACATGCAGATCTTGATTTGAATTCTACAACTTTCCGTCCTTCATAATGTCCGATAACAAACATAAAGTAACCAGAACAAAACTCGCTTGTTAACCTTAGCTGTATCATGCATGCTTTTCCTAGAGAACAAAGATTAATAACAGAGAATCGATACTAATCTTATTATCTGATTTAAAATTTAAATGCTGTTTTAATTCTGCTTATTTTTAGCATGATGGCACACCTTACTGCCACAAGCCCTGCTATGCAACGCTGTTTGGACCAAAAGGTATGTCTTTTAAGAAGATCTGTTCTATGTCTATATTCTTTCACAGTTGTTAAAATAAATAAAATATTGCAACATATTAACTGGGCTGTAAATTATAGGCAAAAGTTTTCATTATGTAATTTAAAAGTGATAGAAAGTGCTGAATAGTCAAACAGAAAATCCTAATTTAGCTTTTTTTTTCATCTGAAGTGTAATCCTGAGATCATAATATCCATTCTCTTTTATTATTCTGGAATATCTTCTTAGTATGAAGGTACATCTCAATTAATTAATGATTGAAATTGTCTCCCTTAACTTGCAATTCATTTTGATTATAAAAATCAACAGATGGTGTGAGTTTTATTAAAATTGGAAATTAATGACAGTGTATGTTGAAATTATTTCCTGGCAAAAGTGCTGACTTTTGGAACAGATAAATGATGGCACAGTTTGAGTGTGCACACCCTAATAAAAATGTATGCATTTAATGTAGAGTTTTTGCATGTGCCTCCTCATCTTTGTATTGTAATGGTGAAAAAGAATGTTGTCTCCTACCCTAGAGAACTAAAAACATTTAAGCTCCATCTCCTCAGCCATGACTACAGTGCTATTTGCACTGGGACCTTGAGGCAAAAAACGGACTAATACAGTAAATAATTTCCACAGTAGAGATATTTTGCTTCTTTATTACAGTAAATTGCAAGTCACTAACTCGAATGATGAGATTATTATACCCCATAAGCAGAGGTGAGCCATATATTGCATAACACACGCCCAGCTTGTTGTTAAGAGCTGTAGTCCGTATAGTGAGACATTATCTACAGAAGTAGCGATCTATTGTAACTTGACCAGAAGTTTGTTACATTATTGCAGCTAGATGTAGTAGTAAGAGACCAGCTAGTCTGAACAGGAATATGAATCAAAGGCTGCACCTGTGGTCTTCCTTTTCCTTTCAGTATACTTCAGGGAGGTAAAAAACTTGGAGAAAGAGAACTTAAGAAAGGAACTGAATGTGAAGTTCTGAGAGGTTGAATTTGTACAGATGCATAGAATTATTGTCGGATATTCAAACTTCCAAACAAAACCTAGTAGTTGTAGTGTTAAAATAAAGACAGAAAAAAATAACTGTTGCTTTTAATCCTTTTGATTTGAAGTGCTTTGGTTCTGATGGGTTGTAACTTGTGTGTCAGAAATGCTTGATGCACATGTACAGTCACTCATCACATGCTGCTATAATTTAATTCATAAAACTGTTTTTCACCTCATGCCAAATATGGCTGTTGATTTTACACAGTTAACACCTTAAAGCAGACCCTACTTGAATTGAACTAAAATAAAGATTCTTATAAATGTTTCTGATTGTTGCAGTCTTTTTCATACTTACTAAAAGTTGGTCCTAAATCTTCTCTCTCTTGAGTCTTTTTTTATTTGCTGAATCTGCTCAGTCAGTAACAATGAGGCTGTGCTGCAAAGCTGGTTCATCCTGTACAACCCAGCTGTACTGACTGCTGCAAAGACCTGGTAAAACTCCCATGTCTTTGACTAAAAGTCTGTTACATAGATGTAATATGTAGTCAAGACAGACTGTGTGTGTGTGTTTGTGTGTGTGTGTGTGTGTGTGTATGCATACATATATGCCACTTTGTTCACACAAGTCAATTATTCCATGATTTGGAAGCCACTCACTCACTGTACTTGGTCAGATCAAAGAAGACTAAAAGTACTAATATGACCAGTGTCTGTTTCCCTCTAGAATTATTGGCATGAATGTAGATAGTCCTTCAATAGCTAATATCATGCTAACAAAGGACTTATAGTCCTGGGAGAATTTCAGCCTTGACTTAAAACAGTCTTCAGTTACCCCTGGCTGTGTATGTGTACTCTACTATTTGGGCTACAACAGCTTTTGCTAGTACGCAAAACTGAAAAAAAAAAGTCTGATAGGCAGAGGATTTTTGATTGATACACAAGTCTGCACCTGACTTCTTCACAGTAGCTGGTATATTGCCTGCACCTGTACTGACTACCATCCTTTTTCTTTCTTACATCAGGGCAAGATTCAACGTACACAACTACACATGCTCAAGAAATTTCAGAAGCTTCATTACTGACATATTTACTGATGTACTTAGAATTGTTGATGGGAGTCTTCTGCTCTCCCTGTCTCTAGACTCAGCTGTGGTTTGTTTCAGTTCCACCTTCTGAACCAAATCCAACAATATGGTCTCACTATGATGTCATAGGGTTAGATGAGGAACTTTGGCTCATACTGGAAATCAAAGTATAGCTATTTTGCAGGATCAAACTACACAATGAGTACCACAGACTTTGAAATACTGTTTTAATGACCTTCTTGACAAAGGCAAAACATAGTACAAAACTTGTGCATAATAGCATTTTGACTGGACAGAATCTTTTTTTTTTGACAATATAATACCCCAGAAATTTGTGTTCTGGTGGACAGCATTTACTAAATTCTGTCAAAGGCAAACTAACCTAATCTGTATCCTTTGGAACCAGCAGAGATTGCTAGACAGGTTAGTGCGTACTTTGACAGTCATTGCTATGGCAGGTACCTTGCTTACACAGTCCATCTGAAAAATATAAATCACTTCAGTTGATCTTCATCCTGTCCACACTAGCTGCATCAAAAGTCAGACAATGCCTTTTCTCTTACCTCAGTTTTTGAAGATTGCAACACTATCTGCTCTTATCTCCTTGATAATACTTTTATATTCAGTAGCTAATCTTTGGCAATTGACAGTAATTATTCCTCAGTACAGAAATGTTTGTTCAAATGTTGTCAAAAATGTTCACTTCTTAACTCTGTGTCTCACCTCTAAAATGTTGGAAGAATGGGTCTTTGTCCAGCTCCCAGAATGTCTTTGATGTTTGCTCTTCCAGACTTCAGCTTTGCCATTTCTGAAGGAGACATTACTGCGTTTGATACCAACATAGGCATTAGGCCTTAAGAATGTCTGACAAACAAGACTGGTTTCAGACCTTTACAAACAGGTACCAAAACTTGCATTGTCATGTAGCTTACATACTCATTTACTGTACATGTTAAATGTGTACTTGACCCCTCATCTATACTGTAAAGAATATAGCTTTCTTTTTTAAAAGCTAACACACACCTATAGTGTTGTAATTTTTAAAATTTGTATCTACTCTTTGTTAATGAGGCATGAGACAGCACGTAATAAGATGAACTTCTAAGGCAACTGAATTTCCACTAGAATTGTAAACGCCATGTACATTCAATGAATCAGAGGGTCTTTTTATCAAGTCAGCTGTAACTTGTCTAGCAGTCTTTAGTATGAGGTACAAAATTATCACTTTCAGCAGCAGAATTGGAAGGTAACAGTTCCATGATTGGAATGTTCTTAAGTAGGTTGAGGAGCAGAAGTCATAGACTTGAGCACCTGTGTTCTCCAAGGATAATTTCATTGTTTTTCTAGACACATCATCTGTCTTTCTGACAAAAAGTCTTTATCCATACATTTCACTAAATGTCTGCCATTTCTTCTGTATTCATGTATGTCTTTCTCTTGAACAATGCCTGCTCCTTGAGCCTTGATGAGAACCTGTACTGTTGCTTGTATGGGAGTGTTCAGACCAAAATTTAGATCTGAAGGTATTTGACTTTTCCCCTTCTTTGAAACAAGGTAAGATGCTAACAGTTCTACCACAAGACTGATTTTGCTTGAGTTGTCTTTTCCTCAGCGTTCTGAAGTTTATATTCTACTCTTTTGTATCAGTAGTATAAAATATGTTGGAAGTTTGGATCTCATCCTCTTCCCATTAGGGGAAAGGTGATAAGCTAGCTTCTTAAAATCGCATATTCCTGTAGTCTGAGTTAAGAGACTTTCCATTTCATATGTTGTATACTTTAAACATATTTTATAACATTTATCACAAGTCGAATTGGCCTGCTTGATTTAGGATATCTTGTAATTCAAGTGATGAGCTTAGACTCTTAGGGTCTTTAAACATCTTGGGATTCTTGACTATTTATATATATATATATATATATATATATATATATATATATATATATATATATTTTTTTTTTTCATTTAAGGTCTGTTGACCAGGTTCTTGAACTGGACTCGATTGCCCCTTTCAACCACAACTCATGCCATTCTGACAGCAGCAAAATACAAACATCAAACAGACAAATTACAGAGTGCAAATTACATAAGTTAAATAAGAATACAAAAAAAAGTGACACCTTATTACTACAGATGATGGAAACATAATGAGCAATTAACAAAGAAAAAGTAGCTATTAGCACAAGAATACCCAAGTTCAACATTCATTTGCATTAAGCTTGGTTGAATAAAGTAGTAGTGTATAATTATTAACATTAAGAGACCATTGCCTAACATCACTTGCTGAGGGATATTCTGTTTTGCAAACACTGACTTAAGTGCATTTGTGTTATGTAATGGTTGTATCTGTGAGCTGAACTACTGCTGGGTACTTTGAGTAATATTCAGCATATCTTTTGTTGCCAGAGCAATGTAAGAATTTCCCGAGTGAAGAGTTTTTGTGTTTGACTCTGGTTTCTGTACATACCATAAAGCAAATTGTTTTGCATTATCTCCTCTATCTATGCTATAATTTGAGGCCCCATGCATTACATTTATTTACCTTTTTCTGTAAAGAGTCTGCATGTCCTCCTTGTGTTGACAAGGGTTTTCTCTGGGTGGTCTGGTTTCTTCCTGAATTCTAAAGGCATGCAGCAGGTAGATTGAGGACTTCTTAATTGCGTGTGTGTGTGTGTGTGTGTGTGTGTGTGTGTGTGTGTGTGTGTGTGTGTGTGTGTGTGTGTGTGTGTGTGTGAGATTGATTTGGTAGAATGGTCTAGGTTTTTGTGTCTGTATGATGTGGCAGAAAGATCTGGCAATGTACTTAATTTTCCATCTTGCCTAGTAAACTCCTTGGATGGTGGTGGTTGTTTACTCTGATGGTGTAGGAGTCCGCTGTGACTCCTCAATAAAAGCTAGTCAGAATCCCAAATGAGAATCTTGGATTTTTGAAAGCATTTGTTTTCTTAGCTCTGATGGAAATTAGTTTTTCATATTTAAGTATTAAGCATTGAAAACAAAGTAACTGTTTACTGAAAGTATAAAGGCGTAATATGGCTGAATTAATGGATGTAAATTCTTTGGAGTATTTGACCAACCTGACTTTATGGCTTCTATTAAAAGCTATGTTTCCAAATCTTCCATAGTAACCAATATCATTTCTCACTTTTTTTACAGGAATTTGTTTTAAGATTCAAAACACTTTTTCAGATATTTCTGCAAATCTTTGTATTGCACTCATTCAGATAAATTCTTCTTAATATATCAACATTGGGTTGATGTTTGATTGATTGGCAATCACTTCACTTTTTAAAACTTTAGCAACTTCCTTTTCCTTTTAGCAGGACCTTATGCATAGTCTTTGAAAAGTACCCTGTAAAGTCTTATCTTCTGACCTATATGACTGATTTAATATTTCTCATACTCGTCATTGTGGAGTTTCTGATTGCTCAAGACTTTGGTGAGCTCTTAATGCATACACAACAGGTCTGCCTTCTTGCTTTAATACAATTCTTAGCCCTTTCTGACATGCACATATTAAAGGCATTATGTATAATGTCATATTAAAATATTTAATAGCTAAATACTTTTAGCTTGTTTTTCTTTCTGGTTCCAGACTGTATCTGGCTAATGTAGCCTTCTCAGAAGTGCAGTTATATACGAAAAGTGAAATATGAATTTGGACAGGTATTGTATCAGCCACAAGAATCACATTAATGAGGTTTGTTTGTTAGAATTTGCATATTTACAAAAACACGTATCCTGTTAACATCCGGCTATAATCCATTCAGAGGTTATCTTCACAGAACCTCTAGAAGGTTACCTTCTAATTTTAGGTCATTTCATTCTGATCCTTACAAAACTGAACTGTAAACATGTTCTTCCATTTCACTGTTGCAGTATTCTGTACAATTGGGATCCCTTGTCAAAGGCAGCCCGATGTCTGGCCAGTATACCAACGTCTTTAGTTTTCTAAGGGTATGCCATACATCACACATATGCTCCCCATACAGTTTAAGGCATAAATGTGGCATCTGACATACCATCTTTAGAACTTCTTTGCTGCCAGTCTGAATGCCATCTTTGATTCAGTCTGAACGCTTACTTTGTTTGCAGATTTATCGAGACGTTTTCAAATAAGTGCCCAATTGGGGTTTTGCTCGTATCTTATTTTCCTTCTTTTTGTTGCTTGTGGAGTTCATGTCATCCAGAAAGGGTAAATGCCAGTGTGGGAGATAAATTCCCCATACAGATCGTCACAAGAAGTGTTTTTGTCTAGGTGCTTCCCACGACCATACATCCTGTTCTATTTGCCAGGCTTTCGTTCCGAAGACACCTCTTTCCTCTTTGGCCATATATTTAGAAAATCAAAATCTTAAGCTTTTGGCAAAAGATGCTAAGGAAGGAACTTCCGCTCAGAGGGGTCAGCCTTCTGCAAAGAAGGCCAAAAAAGCTAGGTCTGATTCTTCATCTGTGCTGCCTCCGCTGGACATCTGTCTCAACTTCAAGGCTAGTGAAAGCCTGGAATATCACCTGGCACCTGGGTTAGATTTCTGTGCCGCAACCACTTTGGAGGCTGTTTTGGATCTAGCTTCATGCATGTCCCTGGAGGCCTTGCAAACATCTACTTTACATGCTTGGGGGAACTGTGGCTGATTATTACTAAAGAGCCTATGGGTGTTCCTTAGATTTTGGTTAGGGAGGATTGCCAACTACAATTAGTGTTGTACAGGGACTGAAACTTCTAGGTTTTACCAGGCTATCATCCCTTTAAAGAAGAAACAAAAAAAAAAACTATAAACATGTTTCTCTTGCTCCTAAGGAGCCTCAGAGTGATTGGCAGACTTTTACTCAAGGTTTATTTAGTGCCGTTTTGGTTTTGAAGCTTCCTCAAGGAGTTTATGTTCCAGGACCTCTTGGTCATCTACTCCTCTTAAGAGCCCTAGGGAACAGGATTCCTCTGATGAGGGGGAGGATTTTGATGAGGAATCCCATGCCTATTCTTCCCAGATTCCTTCTCCTTTAGACTATGGTTCTATGGAACAGGAGTCCACTAGTCCTGACTCTTCTTTTGTGGAGATTTCCTATGGAGACACAATTTCCAGAATGATGGAATTCTTCAAAAGGGATTGTGCCAAGGTGTCTGATGTTCAGAGGAGATATGAGCTTTTGCAAATGGACTATCATAGACCTTCTGCTGTTCCTTCTGTCCTGGCTGCCTTGTTGGATGCCTTTTCTACTGCATCTCAGGCTCCTGATTCTCAGTTCCCACACCCAAACACCCTGTTAGGTTTTATAAGGTGCCTGATGATTGCAAGTTCTTTTATAAGGGCCCATCAGCTGACCTTTCTGTAGTGTCTGTGGCATCTGACAAGCCATCAAGGTTGCTGCCTTCTGTAAAGCTGCTTCATTCTGATAGACAGTAGAATTATGAAAAGGCTGGGTAAGAAGGTTATACCTCAGCTACCCTTGCTTTTATGGCTGCCAACTATCAGACCCATATGACAAGATATATTTTGGCTCTTCTATCTTAGGCTCATCAGATTATTTCTGACCTTCCTGACTTTGAGGGGAAGACTTCTGCCCTCTCCTTGTTGGGGACAACTTCTTAGGTGGCTCACCACTCCATTAAGTGCAGTTATTATACAGCAGATGCATCTTTTAGGGCTGCTGCATTTGGTTCTGTGCTGAGGAGATATTCCTGGCTTCAGCTTCAACCTTTGCCTAATGATATTGAGGCTAATTTGATGGGTGCTTCTCTGGATAACAAGCATTTGTTTGGTGCTGCTGCTGATTTGTTCAAGTCCCTACAGGGACTGACAAGGCTTTACAAGATTTAAAATATATCTTTGTTTCTCCTGTACCTAAATTCCAAAGGAAATACCCCAATAAGCTGGGCTTTGTTCATAGACAGTCGTGCCCTCCCCCCAAAGATAAGAAGGGTAGTAAAAGGGCTCCTCCTGCTAAGACTACCCAGACTCCTTTAGCTCAGAAATCTCCTTTTGCTGACAAACCATGTGCTGTCTGACTATCCTGTACTTCTCGGCCACATTCCTCTTTTTCTGTCCTTGTCTCTTCCTGTTTGGTTAAAGATTACTTAAGATTCCTGGGTTCTTTCCATCATTTGCCAAGGGTATTACATGGTCTGGAAATCTCTTCCCCCTTTCATGGACATTCTTCAGTCCCTCTAGAACAATTGGCTTTTTTCCAGAGGTGCTTTAGAGTGTCTTGGCTCAGGGAACTGTTCAGGAAGTTCCAGTCTCTCAAAGGGGGAAGGGGTTTTATTCCATAATGTTCTTGGTCCCTAGGAGAGAGGGCACTTGGAGAGCCATTCTGGATCTCTCTCAGACACCTTTCTGAAAGTCCCTTCCTTTCAGATGTTGTCCCTTCAGACCTTGTTTCCTCTGCTGCGTCTTCAGACTTTTCTAGTTTCCTTACACCTCAAGGATGCTTATCTTCATATCCCTATTCGTCCCTTTTCAGGAAGTTTTTACGTTTCTCTATTTTCTGGTATTTTCAGTTCTCTGCTTTGCCCTTTGGCCTCTTTACTGCCCCAAGGGTATTAACCAAATGCCTCACTCCTGTGATTGCTTTTTGTAGGTTAAGGGGGTTACAGGTCATTTTTCAGGCCTCCTCTCCATAGATTCTACTGCAGCATCTTCACTTTGCCATTTCTCTCCTGAAAAGCCTGGGGTTCACTGTAACTTTCCAATAGTCCTTCCTGATTCTTTCAGAGGATCATGTGTTTCTGGGATGCAGGATCCAGACTGTTTCAATGCTGGCATCTTTGCCTCCTCCCAAGGCTTTAACTCTCATTGTCTTCTTTCAGTTCCTTCTTCCTCTGGCCTCAATTATAGCCACTGAATTTCTAAGAGCTTTGGGTTTCATGGCCTCCACCATTCCTATGCTCCTTCTAACCAAACTCCACATGAGCAAGATTCATTGGTTTCTAAATTCAGTCTGGCTTCAGCACTCATCCTCTAGAGTTCATAGTCCCTCTTCTTCTATGCCTCATGCTGGAAATTCAGTGGTTAATGTTCACAGATGATTTAGACGTGGGATGGGGGGCTTCCTTCAGCTCTCTAAACATGCAAGACCTCTGATCACTTCAGCAAACGAAAGACCACATCCGTCTCAAAGAGATGAGAGCTCTTGTGCTGGCTCTTTAAGCATTTCATCCTCTTTTCAATTTAGGGCCCCTCAAGGTACTGAAGGACAATAGCACAGTGATGTAGTATGTTAACAAGCAAGGGGGGAGCAAGATCTTCTTTCCTTTGCAGGTTAGCACTTCGGCTGTGGGAGATAGCTATCCAGTAGCAAGTGACTCTTCAGGAAGCTTACATTCTCTCATCAGAACATTGTGGCAGACTCTCTGAGCAGGTCCATATCACAATCCTGCAAGTGGATGCTCCACAGGGATATGTTTCTGGACATTGTCTACCAGTGGGTATTCAAGTAGTTCTATTTGCCTCCTCTCTGAACAGACTACTTCCTCTTTTTTTTCTGCCAGAGCCCCATGTGCTTTGGTCTAGAATGTGGACAACCCTCCCTTTCGGCCCAGACAGTATTGGTTCCCTGTTCTGCATTTAACCAAGGGCAATCATCACAAGTTACCTCACAGGGTGGACCTACTCAAATAAGACAAGGGCTCTCTCATCCATCTCCACCTGTCCCACTCTTCAACTGACATTGTGAGTGATAGGATTTTTGATTTGATAGACACCTTTTTTTCTGAGGATGTGCTTAGGGTCCAGCAGGAGGCCAGGAAGTCTGGTACTAGGAAATCCTACTTACCCAAATTGAAAAGGTTTTCTGTTTGTGTCCTCATAACCTGGATCCACTTTATGTGGGTATTTCTTTGATTCTTTTGTATCTATGTGACTTTCTCAATGCTGGGTTGGCATATTCTTCTGTTAAGGCCCACTTGTCAGCTATTTCTGCTTGTGTACCTCTAGCACC
The DNA here is from genome assembly GCF_019279795.1 of Protopterus annectens. Taxonomy (NCBI): domain Eukaryota; kingdom Metazoa; phylum Chordata; order Ceratodontiformes; family Protopteridae; genus Protopterus; species Protopterus annectens. Next base: position 426,722,779 of record NC_056737.1, read on the forward strand.
TCCTTTAGCTTCTAGATTTGAAGTTAAACAGTTTCTTAAAGGCTTCCTTCATATTAGACCACCCAGAAAGCCTGCCCCTCCTTCCTGGGACCTTAATTTTTTGTTTGGAGAAGTTTACCGAGGCTCCTTTTGAGACTGTGGCCTCAGTTTCCTTGCAGTATTGTTCTTGGAAGACTGTTCTTTTGTTGGCCCTTACTTCTGAGCCTGAAGCCCTTATGGCTGTTCCTCATTTTCTAGTTTTCAATTAGGATGGGGTGTCCCTTTGTACTAATTCATTTACGCACTTTTTTCCCTTTTCCACAATCGGCTAGTTTGAAGGTTTGGATGTGCATAGACAACTCAGATTTTATTTGGATAAGACCAAAGCTTTTCGCAAATCTTATCAGATTTTCATTTCAGTTCATCCTAGATCTTTGAGATTGGCTGTTTCTAGGGCAAGCTATTTATTCTTGGATATCAAAAGCCATTTATTTTTGTTGCTCTTTTCATGGCAACAAGAGTCTTCCTTGTTCTGCTAAGGCTCATTCTACTAGGACTGTGGCTTCCTCTGGTGTTTTTTTTTCAAGGGTTTAGATACTAACTCTATTCTTGAGGCAGCTACGTGGACTTCTGTGCATACTTTTACCAAGCAGTATAAGTTGGATGTGATATCTAGGGCTAGGGCTGGATTTGCTATGCCCATCCTTCGTTGGTTCCTATAGGGCACTGCTGGTCCTTCCTCTTCCCTCTCTTCTTCATGAGCTTTTGCACTCTCCCTATTGTAAGGAAAACTGAAACAGTGGATGGAAGGACGTAGTATAGTTGTGTAAAATCTTACCATAACTGTAGATGTCCTCTCTTCACTGTTGCAGTATTCCCTCTCCCCCTCCTCCCCCTGGTTCTTTTCCCTTCTGGATGTGCCTGGTACCTCTGTAGTCCTTTGGCTGGCATTCCTACTGGGGCTGTCAGTTCTGAGGATGGTATATCCAACATCACCTTTCTGCCATACACTGTATGCGGGGTGCATATGTGTGATGTAAGGCGTACCCTTAGCAACCTAAAGGCTTTGGTATACTGGCCGGATGTTGGGCTGCCGTTGGCAGGGGCTCTCTATTGCAAGAAATGCTGTAACAGTGAAGAGAAGGACATCTACCATCATGGTAAGATTTTACACAACTGAATTTTCTTATGCTGTGTAAACACTAGAACTGCTCAGCATACAAACATTTTCCCATTCATATTGGTTAGATTCGAATTCTTAAAATTAATTTGCGTAAGTTGCAGCAGAACATCAGTACAAATTCAAGCTGTGCACTCAATGTCAGGAACTTTTTTGTTCATTCAGGTTTTGAGCTCTTATAAGAAGCCAGGCTGTTGTGTCTGAGTTGCATTGTAGTTGGGCAATTTACATAAAATATGAAAACTATGAACACTTGCATAATTTTATATATGAAGGTCACTTAGTAACTCTAAAGAGTAAAAAATCTTTGTCAGTTATGTTGCCCATCACAGGCATGACTTCACTGATCTCTAGAAAAATGTCTGGTAGAATTGCTTATGGCTTAATGAGTTTAAAGGAGGCCCATGTAATTCAGAGCAAGTACAATCATTTCATTTTAGCTCATTTCAGTTTCCATCCATGTGGCCTTAGTATGTCTAGTGGCTTAATCAGTCTAATGCTGTGTATTTGCTTGGTTGAGCCCCAAACTTAAACATAATCTGTTATGTTCATAACTACTTCCACACTGGCAAAGGTCAGCTGATGGGCCCTTATAAAAATACTTTCTTTGCACATTCTCACAAAACTGGCTTAGGATTTAGTCTGTATATTGTGTCTTGCTCATAAGGACTGTAACTTCCATTTGTCCATTTTTGAATAGTCTTAATTCATTTATTCATGCTCATAGAAATGCATACATCTTTTCCAATTATGTTGAGTTGCTTTAACTGAGTTTGCAAAACTATGACTTGGTAAAGGTGATTACATTTTGTTTTTATATACACAGTTTAGGCTAACTTTACCTAAAGGCTTCAGTTTGTGTCTAGGCTATGACTAAAGTACACATTCAGACCCAACCGGCAATTTTCAAGCCAGATTTCTAAAGGTAGACTCTTTGTTAGTGTCAGTGTTGCAACAGGCAGCACACTCAACTTTGGTCCAGAAAGTTGTGGATTCTATTTCTATACCAGGTAGCTGGATTTCTGATACTACAGTGTATTATAAGAGGGGGGGGGGGGGTGCTGCTTTCCTGAGTGTGTTGTCCTTTGGAAAAGCTGTTAAATTGAGATCCCATTTGTCTGAGTTGGTGGTAACTCAGATGGATGTAAAACATCCCTTGGTATCTATCAAAAAGAGTGTCCCTGTCCAAATTTCTCCTAGTGGTATAAATACCATGACTGGTATCCCCTGAAAAGAGACAACTAGCCTAGTCAACCTGTCTAACCTAGTTAACCTGGTCAACAAAGGATAAATAAATACAGTTTGTTTCACCTTGCTCCAGTGTCAAGCTTAAACATAACTGATTTGCCTTTAATGTACAGCTTTACTAACAACTTCAGTATTTTTTATTTCTGCAAGTGTTTTGGGTTTCTAAGATGTCATCATTTTCAGTGATGCTTTGTGGCTCATTTTTCCAGTATTTTTCAGTGACTTCAGTGCCATAATGTTTGCATAATCCCCAGTGCAACAGTCTTGCCACATTATTATGCCTTTCGGTGTACAGTCTTTCTGCCATTAGTATATCACAACCACCTGTGAGGTGTGCAGCTATGAAACTTGCATCATGGTTATTAAAGGTTTCATCACAGTTAAAACATTGCTTTAATTATTTAATATGACTCAGTATTGTTTACCACAGATATTTGTTGAAACAAATTCTTAACAATGAATGTGAGTCAAACTCTTCATTGTGCAATAGAGAAGAACACAGAATTTTTAAAATGTAAAATGAGGAGCGACACTCATAATGAGCTACAGCTGAGAGGTATGGTTCTGAAATGTAAACTTGAGAAGGGTTATTCTCCCATCCCTGAGATAATACAACCAAGAGAGAAATTTTATAGTAGTAGGTGGAGAGTACATTTCATTCATTTATTTATTATTTTGTTATCTTTTTTAACTTGGTAAGTAAAAAGGTCTGTTAACCATTTTTAGCCGTAACAACCAGAGACACAAAAATGGAGCAGCATTCAGAGAAATGTTGAAATAACTTCTAATTTTGCTTTGTACTAATTAAAAAATGTCTGTCTTATTGACAGATGTAATATGGTGCTTGTGTATTAGAATACGTTGTTTAGAGAATATATGAAAATATCCAAACAGAAATGTGCACATTTGACTGATAAAGAAAACAGTGTGACACATTATAGTAACAATTAGCATTTAATAAGCTTGCCCTTTCACATAGGGACTTACTACTTGGCAGAAGCATTTTTTAATATATTGCTTAGTTTTACAAAGTTTTAGCCCTACATGAGATGTTTTTTCAGTGATATTGATTTACCATCTAGTGAATAGGCATACTGTTTCCTATTCCCAGACTGGTTTGACATTATAAATGCTGTTTCTCTTGTACAAATCATTAACCATGCTATTAAGCATCCTGAGACCCTTGACCTTATGCTTCCAAATATGTCTACTACTTGCAAACCTCCGTATATATAATTTCCTTTTGTTAAATCAGACCATATATCAGTGGTCTTTTCTTATTAAACTGAGTGGTATTTCCTCTGCAAATATCTCTGTATTTATGGACTCCTTAAAATAAAACCTTCTTTAGAAACTACAAATCTTTCTTTAATCATATTAGGAAGTTTAACAGAATTAATCCACAATAGTATTGCTTGCTCTTAGAAATTCACTGTAAATTTTCATCACATGTAATTACTATCGAGTAAGTCATGTCAATCCTCTCAAGAGCTAAGAATACCTCATCCATGGGCCTGAATAACATACCAGGTTACCTGATTATGTGTACCAATATACCTTATCTGAACTCCTATTTAAGCTCTTTCATATAAGCTTCTCTGCATTCCTGAACTGAAGCCTGGAAAACCACCATTGTAATGCCTTTGTATGAAAGTGGGACAGCTGCAGACCCTAGTAACTATAGACCTTTCAGTCTCACTAGCTTCAAATGTAAAGATATGGAATGTGTTATCTCAGACCTCATTAATCTGGATATTGAATATTTAACTCTGAAACCTCCTGCCTCTTTAATCTCTTAATTTCTTTTAAAAAGGCACAATGGATAGTGGTTATGCAGAACATACAGTATAGCTGAACCTGGCCAAGGCCTTTGATACTTTTCCCCATGTAAGCATTATTGAAAATCTTGCAAAAGTATAAATTCTGATGCTCTGCAGTGGATAGCTAGCTGGTTGTATGACAGAACCCATACATTGAGTAGAAGGTGCCACTTCTGAAAGTAAAAGTGTTACCAGTGGTGTAACATGGGACTTATGTTGTGCCCTCTCTACTGGGCTGCTTTTTCTCAGATCTTTAGTCCAACACTCTTAGCCTGTGGCGATCTAAGTTTGCTGATGATTGGGAGGTGTTACTTGTTCTTTCAGTGACTTACAGTTGTTTCAATATGGACTAGATCATGTTAACGATGGGTGCAAAGATGCTGGTTTCAAATTAAATGTGGAAAAAAAAACTTAACATAGTAAATTTTGGTAAGCAAAACATTTTCCAATACCGTATAGATAGCATATTTTTATATCGGTGAAACTCAACATCAGATTTTATTTGATACAATGATCACAGGTAAGTTTATAGTGTGAAAGCTTGTATACATGGTAGCTGTCTCTTATATTGGTATTTATTTATGTACCCAGCTATCTGATTTATTAATTTATGCCAGCTACTTTACCTTATGGGCTTATTTATTTACTTAACTTACTCGTGTGTGTACGGATGTTCAAAAGCTGTTGATACAAAGAGGATGTTTGACAGCTGTAGAATGATGTTAAGTTTTCAAGTATCTGCTTTGACTGGAAATTAGGTTACCTAAAATATTCCTTGCAGGTATAAGCATATAAGAACAACAAACTAATTATGCAGTAAATTAAAAATTTGTATCTTATGTAATAAATTTCAAAGGCTTAGGGTCAGTAAAATAACATAATTATTACTCATTAAGAGGTGTCATTGATTACTTACATTCTGTACTAATTTTTAAGCTTCCAGGATGGTAAGAATTTAAATATAAGCTAATAATTAAGATGCTTAAATAGTATGATGGATATGAATACAATTAAGGAGCACTATGGACATTCTACAGGGATAAAGCTTGTACTTGTTTACTCTGAACACGTCCTAAAATTGTGACTGGATTCACTGCCTAAAAACTGAATAAAGCAGTTCTTTCAATGTCGAACTAATGCAGCAGAATAGGAAGAATGTTCAGTAGACAAAAAACAAATAACTTACTGCTGCGGCTTTAGGTGCCAAGGGCTGGTACAATGATTATTTCATAGCTTTATATTAATAAAGAAGCTCACACTATGTAAATAGTATTCTAACGTCTGCAGAATTACAGTTCCCTGGTGTGTCAAATAAGAGTGATTGATAACAAAATGTTTGCGCATTTCTAGGTGTCAATATAGGAGGAGCAGGATCCTATATATATGAGAAACCACAGATCGATTCCCAGACATCCAATAGTCCGGTTACTGCTCCCATGGAATCTGTTCAGAAACAGGAGGAGAAGAAAATAACTAGTCTTCCCAGGCAGCCGAGTAAAGGTAAGGATAAAAGACCAGAATTTATGATTACAAAGGGGATAACTATATTTTGTTTAATATTTATTTTTGAAAAATGACCAAAGAAGATAAGAAAGTTCACTGAAATAAGATGATGCTGAAATACCGACAGCACACTTTATTTAAATAAGTTACAAAAGAAAATATAAACCTATCTTGTTTCACTAGAAATAAGATTTCCTGTTGTATCTGTGGATGACCGCAGACCAGTAAATGATGGTCACAGATTTGTAAAGTATATTTAACTCATAACCAGAATTCATTGCCTAATGAGTTCAAAGTGGCTGATGGCGTACTCCAAACAGAAAAGTTACCAGTAGAGTGTGTTGTAAGGAGTAAAGGTATTGTTTGAAGAGTTCTTCATTGCATGCATAATACAGTGGATACATGTGTTTTTGGAAGATTCTACAGCTTTAATAGGAACATTTGTTTTATGTTTGCTTACTTTATAGGCAGATATTTTACATTCAGGTTTTCATTTTCTCTTTATTATTATTAGTGTACATACTTTCCTTCCCAGTTAAAATCTAATATATATATATATATATATATATATATATATATATATATATATATATATACCTTTTTTGTGGTAAGAAGTATAGAACTTGCAGATAGGGTACACTGACAGACAAAGATACTGATGTATTCCAACCAGGAAGTGCAGAATAATCACTATATTTTTTTCCTTTATTAATTAATAGTATATATTGATAATGATGGTCAAAGCACCACTTTATCAAGACCAGTTTACATATTTTCATTGTTTTCAGTGTTGTTCCCATCCACATGCCCCAATGTGATCATTAATGAAGCTACAGAAAATAGAAGCTATAGTAAGGAAAAGCCATTCTGTTGATATGACGGCAGTGTGTATGTCTGTGTAGCTGGAGACTCTAGTTAGTGGCCTGAGTTCCTAAGGCCAGTGGTGCAGGGATTAAGTGAGCTGTTAAAGGTGAGATTGCCATCACTTTGTCCTGGTGGTCATGAAATGTATGCACTCACAGATTTTTTTTTTTTTTGAGGGGTGATGGACAGAGCTGTCGAGGCATGATTATATCAATCTACTCTATAGGGTAATGTTGGTAAATATGGCTATGATTCCCCATATTCCTGACCATGTAGCACTTATGAATAAGTTAATGTGTTGTCTGGTGGTACACTGAGGGCCGCTACACTTCCCAGACTATAGTCACCTTTGCACAAGCATACATTTGTACTGTAGCTCTCAACACTCTCTTTTTTAACTTATTCTTCCTCCTACCAAATACTACTACTGTGACATCACCAGCACCAAAACCTCAGAATGTATAACTCTTTGACACTCCTACTGTGTTTTCAAGTCTCCAGAACTAATGGTTTAGAATCTGAAGACCTCACTCACCACCTTCTCTCTGGTTTGTTCTGTCTCATGCAATAGTAGTATAGAATTACCCCCAGACTAGTGTTGCTCTGTCTCAAGCACCGTAAGTGCAGCATCAGACCTCTCCCTGTTTTCTTGTTCTCTGCACCAGTTCTTTAGAAAGCAGATCCTCCTCTCACTTGTCTAGTGCTGGCACAGCCCTGTATATTACAGGCCGTTTGAGGTGTACTGAATTATTCCTTTATACAATACATAACGTTGCATAAAAAATACATGTACATCCCATTTTAATACTTCTTGAGAATAGTGGGCTTTCACTTATCCAGTTTATCTACTGATTTCACAAGCAGTCCTAGCCCTTCCTTGTACGTTTGTAGGTTGCATTGGTCAGATGTTTATAGTGCATGCAATTGTTTTTCCATGCAACTCTCCCATGCCCCACATAGTCCACTTATCAACTGAAATGCACATAGCATTAGTAGAGAAGTAATTTGCATCTCTCTCTCTCTGCTAAAGAGCAGTACCCTTCAGCTGGCTGGAATAAAGGGGGTTGTAATGGGGCATTGCCATGTCTAAATCACAAACTACAATTTTGTCAGTCATGTAAAGCACAGCCCAACCATGACCTACCCCCCTCCCCATTGTTTGCGGTATTAAATAGTATTATGTTATGCAGTTTTTGCTAAGTATGAATTTATTTAATTTTATTCAAAATGTATTTACTGGGGTAGTGCACTGATAAAAAAATGCCATTTGGTAGCACAGCCTGAATAAAAAAAAATCAAAAATATTGAGAAGTAAATGTACAAGTACAAAGAGCAAGAAACCTATTGTTTATAAAAATAGGAAATGCATAATTTTACAAGCAGTACAAAAACAAAAAAATAAAATAAGAAGGAGGAAATAAAAGAAAATATACAAACCACCTGCAAGTCTCAGCCTAGTGATCTTCTCTGAGTCCTGGCCTCCACCAGGACTCAAGAAAGAGATCCATCCAGCATACTCCGCCCCCTAGGGGTGGTACTTCCATCTTCCCTGCCAGTTCCATAAAGCAGCTGAGATGGTAATTGGACTTGTCACATGTGCCATATTTAGGGCTTCATCCCTTTATGCCATTGCAGCTGGCTAGTGATATGGTTTTGTGCCTTGGGCTCACACCCAGTAGCTAACTCCCATGCCTTCCTCTCCTTACATGTCTCATACTACCATGCAGATACAGCTTGGCAGAGCAGTCTGAACATCCCAGGCTGGTGTACTGTATACCATACACATCTTTTTGCAGTCAGTCCTGGCTTTGCAGTGGGTTAGACTGCAGTGCCATAGGACGAAAGTCAATATGGGCAGCTCATTCTCATCCTCTGTCATTGACTCCATCATCTCCTGGGCCATCAGTCAATCTTGGAACACGTGGGACACATTTAGGGCTTTATTCCTCTGTGCCACAGAGCATGCAAATGGCTTCTGTCCTCTTTATTCGCAAATTAGTAATATGCCACTGATGCCACAGAAAGTAATTCTAGTGACTGCTTTAAATTTCAACATTATAGGTGAATTTCCTGTGCATTTTTTTCATTTACATTATAACTATATTTTTCAAGTTAGCACCCTCCTGTAACTCGAAATGCTGTTCTGGTGAAACCCATCCCAAGAACACTGCCAACCATGCACTAGACTGCAATGACAACAGAGGCTTTTTAAAATGTGTTAAAGTAATCAGTAATAATCAGTTGTTAGAAAAGTGTTGTGATAACAGAGTGACACTGTGACTTCTTGCTTAAGGAAGTCACAGGAGCTGTGAAACAATTCCTGAGGTTTTAAAAAAAGAGGGGGGCAGCCTCAAAATTCAGTAAAATTTTCCTATACTTTTGGAGCCCTTCTGGTATAAATTTGGTTAATGAGTTTGTCAAAAGTTGAAGTATATGCCAATAGCTTGGCCCACTGAGGGAGGAGCAGTGTGTCTGACTTTTCGTAAAGTAACATGAGTTTGGCAATGGATTTGGGAAACCTGAGTGTCTGCAAGGATGGCATAACCATGCCAATTGCCATGATACCATTGCATACCAGTGCTGAAAAGGAGAAAAAAAAACATGCATGTGTTTCACATACGCACTGATGAACTTTATCAGTATATACAGGTTTTTTTAGATACTTGCTAGGCATGAGGGTCTAGGAGGCCATTAAGTAGCCACTGCCTAGCCGAGTTTGGCAACTACCTAACAGCATTGTCTGGTTAAGTGACTTGACACAAAAAATATAATTCCCACTTCTCTAATCCTTACTTGATCAGAAATCCAGTAAAAACAATGATCCAAAAAAGAATGGAAATGGACCAGCAGTTGACACAAAAACTTGTAAATATATGCTTTATTAAAACAATAAAATCAGTCCAATGTGATGTTAACAGAGGCAGAAGCATTTACTCCATTTTGTGTTTTTATTTATTTATGTTTAATAAAGTATGTATTTTGTGGTCCTGTCTGGTCTATTTTTGTTGTTTTGGATCATTGTTTTGTTGGCTCACTAAATGTAGGTTGAGGGAATCAAATCCTGGACTGCAGGAAGCAGTTCATTCATTTGCTCATAACATTAGATTCATAGTTGTGAGTCAGTGGGGTCAGAAGTGATGGGGGCTCTTGTATTACAGGAAAATGATGAGGAACAGTGGTTGTTGGTGCATGACCTCATAATCAATCAATCAATAAGTAAATAAATAAAAACCTATGATATATAGTTTATATTTTCTTTAGTCTAGCAATGTTTTGTGGTAATCCCATGACATTTTAATGAAAGTACAATAGTAACCATACACATCAATATTTGGATGTAATATTGAGGGACCCCCATGATGGATCCTGTGTAGATTTTCTTCTCCACCAGTAAGCATTTGGTATCTTTTACCAGACGTCCCCATGCTTCGAGATGGAGCTGTGCTTGTGATGATGCATACCGTGATGGTGATGATGGATTACATAAGGGTGCTAGTATCTGCATCTGCTGCTTCTTTTTCTGCCAGTTCAAAAGGTTGCATCTCATTTTTTGCTATTACTAGCAACTGTTTCTTTGTTCATATTTCCTTAGGATATTCTCAAGTTGTATTTCCAAATTAGAGAAAATGGCAGAAGTAGGCTGCATGTGGGATGGAAGAGTCCCTCTTGAAGCCTGTGATGGACTGGAGTTTCACCTGGTATGTTGCTTGGATGATTGGCTGTAACTGGTGACTCCTAGAAGTCAGTCTGCACTTCCTGGATCTTCTCATGTCTTTGCAGGAACAGAGATCTCTCCTAACTAGCATGAGTTGGATCTCATTTTGGTCCACCATTTCTGCTAAAGACTTGAGACCTGGAAGAGGCATACAACAAGCTTTCTATCCTTGGGGAATGTACCTTACATTGTCACACTACCTAATCAGCTTGGCCCAATGTCTTTCTGGCCTAATAGTGAGATATGCCTTCTGAAGGCATCTAGTCATAAATTGTGGGCTATCCAAGGCTGAGACTTTATCACTTAAAGTTTCACCCTCAGCTCTGCTTGTATTGTTGACCCCGGTTAAGGGAAAACATGCAGTGAATCTTAGTTTGTGTGGACATTACCTACTTCTGTGAGGGATATAAACCTTAGACTGCCATGCCTGTCTTGCAGCAGTATCACTGTGGTCTCTGGTCACCATGGGGTATTCTAGCATGGAGTTTCCACTCTGAGATACATACCTACCTTCCCCATGACAGATGTGAGCAGACACTGCCTTGTTGCTCCTTACATTCCCTCACCAACATCTCTAGCTCCTGGGCCACTGACTGCACCAAGCATGTCTGGGTTGTAAACTGGGCTTAATCTTATAATGCTGGCAACTGGTCTAAGAACATAGTTCTTAACTGTGTCTAGCTAGCCTAGAGGCTATGGAGGGTGCTTGGATTCCTCTTGGGTGTCCACAGACTCCCCACCAGCCCCCACATACACAAGTAACTTAGGTGGGGGAGGGGGTTCTGGCGACTGTTTGGATGGATGTGTTGTCTCCCTTTGCCTCCTTGATGGTGTCATTATATCCTGAGACCTGCTTTCCAACAGGATCCTGCAAAGGATGTCTGGACTACTTGCATCTCTTCAGTTCAGGTGGGAGCAGTTCTTGAAGTGAGCAGAGTGATACTGGTTATCTCCTTGTACAAATTCTGTTGTCATTAGGGATGTTCTGTACCATTGAAAGTCTTCATGCAGGAGAATGAATAAGGTCTTCTCTATGTTCCAGTTGGGAGATTGTGCTCTGGCTCATTGTGGCAATCCCCAACCTTAGAGAGTTTTGCTGCCTGTTCTAAGTGGACAGCCTCCATATTTTGGGGGCCTTGAAGTTTTTGTTTGACAAACATGCCTTTTTGCCATATGATCAGTGGTACCATGTTATGGGATTTCATTCAAGGGTTATTGCACTTTCCAGTGGCTTAGCTTCCTCCTCTTCTACAGCCCCTTAGGTCTGAGCAGCGGAAGGTGTGCCTTCCTGCCCATGGGCAGGCATTTGTTTTTCTTTTCTTCCTCTCCTTTAGTAGGCAGTCTTTGTCCCTGTTCAGTTTTTTTTTCTTCTGGTTCATACAAAGGAGCTCAAACTGGGGGATGAGTAGGCCACTACCCATCCTAGTGGCATTGTGGTATTCAGGATGGTGGCTTTAACCCAGGAGCAACTAGTCCAGGTTGAGGTGGACAGTTGTTTAGCCTGGTGCCCTCGGGATGGAAGGTAGGCAACTCATTTTTTTTGTGGGAGTGAATTTGTTTCCTGGGACCAATGGTTTATCCACCTTTGGACTCCCCTTTGAAGTAGCTGCCTCTTTGTGTACTATATCTGCCTGCAATAGGCTTGATCACTGCAGCCATATTAGACGGTCATTCTTTTCAAAGGCAGTATGTCTACCCTATGGCCTAAGAGTTGGCCATTCTGTTCAGATGTTCCCTAGTACTCACCTTCCTACTGGTGTGATTCTTTGGATTTTTCAACCCTGGTAGTTTTTTTCTTGATATTTAGCCCAGCTACAGACCTATCAAAGCGGTTCCTTGATTTTGTTATCAGATGGATAATTTATTACCATGTCAGCTGATTTATAAGGCTAACCTTCTTGTAGGGCCAGAAATATTCTCCTCCTGTCTCCTGTACATGGACAATCTCTCCAACTAGCTTTGCCTACTGATGTTTCCTGCAATTCCGGCAAGTATGTGCTTTGTATTATTATGATAGGGGTGTCAGATCTTCATTGCTGTTCTCAATTTGCTGGTGGGTGCTGGTTAGTGGTGAGGGGCAAACTGACAGCTGCACTTATATAGGTGTGACTCCACCCCAACCCACCAATCTTCACTCCTCCCTTTCTTCCCAAAACAAAACAAAATAGATGCCCCAGTAGATTCAGAATGTGCTTTCACCTTGATACATACAAACTTGCAAGGATTACTATACTTCACCCTCTGTAGGATATATTTAAAATAGTCCCATCCCAAAGTACTTTTCCAACTGTTTGGAAGAAAGACATCAAGAAACCTCCTGCTCAAACTTATCTTAATCCAATCCTCTGCCAGCTTTTGATCTATTCTAATACTACTTGTACTGGGCAGAATCCTAGAGACAATTGCACATGCAGCTTGCAGATTATATTCAAAATTGTCCCTTCTTTCTAGGCACTGACATGGCTTTTGGACTGGGTGGAGTACATCCATTACTATGTGGAATGTTACAGATGGCATACTCCTTACCATGGCCAAAGTGAATTTCAGAAGTGCAGTTTTAAAAGGCTTGACCAAAGTTTTCAATCTAGTAGATGCCCCACTGTCCTTTTGGATTATTCCTAAGGCTTGCCAGTGATTTAACAACTATCATCTTTGCAGACACTGACAATTTTTTAAACATCTGTTTAAAATTTAAGCAGTAACAGTTTTCATGTAATCTTAGGTTTTGCAGTTAAGCAAGGCAATTTATTCTGTCCCAACAGAGGGGAACCTACTTCTCTTTGGCATTTGACACATAATGTTTTCCTTTTGTCTCAGTAGTAGAGAGAGAATATTCAGCTGGAAAGCATACAGCATAACTAATGCAGGTTTTTACTGGCAGACATAAAAGTAGTCTTGGCTTGTAGACTTTTAAATTGTTAAAAGATCATGCATATGCACACTTTCAGCTTCTCTTTCCCTATTCCTGGTTAGAAGAAATCGCACCTCTAGCTCCTTGTAGTTGCCTGAAGAGTTTCAGAACATAATCCTAGCAGTAGGTAGCAACTTTCTCCAGTATGATCATCGTGCATACAGCTGCAGTCATAACAGATGGGTTATCCTGCCGTCAGGCGGGTCCTCGGTCGGCCGAATTCCAAAGTCTAGGTCCGGCGTCGGATGTTGTCGCTTCTTCCCTGATGTCAGTGCGGCAGGGGTATAAAAGAACCAGCCGACGCCATTTTCTTCAGTCTTTCTTTCTGCGCGGTGCCCGAAGCAGAAGCAGTTTGCAAGTGCCAGTCGGCCAGCTCCTGAGATTACGAATATTTTTCAACCAAAGTCTTCTTGAAAGCTAAGTAGCCTGTTGGGGAAACTTTTCTTGCCTCAGACTGATGTCAGACAAAGTTAATAATTGCATTTCATGTGGGAAGCAAATACCGCATAAGGATTTCCATTCCCTCTGCATTCCTTGCTTAGGCCCAGACCACGACGTCTCGGCCTGTCGTTTTTGTGCTACATTCAACAAATGCACTGTTAAGCGTCGGGCAGAGTTCACCCAACACTATTTTGGCAAAAAGTTTAATTACATTATGTCGTCGGATACTTCGACTCCAGTTTTGAGTAAAAGACGCAAAGATAAGGACCGACATATGAGGTCCGCGACTTCTACCGACACCACGCTAAGGCCGACTACAGGTGCTCCGGTTCTCAGCGAGGCACCTACGCAGCCCCTGACTACTTCACTTCCTTAGCGGTGTCTTCTGTGCCCGAGGTCACAGGCTCCTCGGCCCACATCCCGATTACATATACCGACGCCACTCTTGGCGGGGAAACTCTGAGTTTAGACAGGCCTGCCACCTCTCAAGGTGTCTTCAGGCCTTCTTCTTCATTTTCCATTAAGGCTTTCACTAAATTTAAAGCAGCCATGCATGCTAAAAGACAAGCTACACAGGGCCCCTCTCAAGGCCCCATGCCTAAAAAACAGATGCTCAAAATGGCTGAGGATTTGATTACTCTTATCAGGGGTTCTCAACCCCCCTCGGACAAAAGGCCCAGAGTGGAGGAAGAATACCCTTCCTCGGACCAGGCCTCCATTACTTCAGAACATTCTGAAGACCAGGAACATTCATACTCCCCTTTTGAAGATTCTGATGCAGAGGAGTCTATTCCCTCTGTCCCCCCCCCCTGAGGACTACTCTTTTGGGGAAACCTTGCATACCTTGAGGGAACACTTCCACTGGGAAGGCCAAGATTACTCGGACTCTAGGCTCAGGGATTTCCTCTTGCTCCCTCAGCACATGCCTCTGGCTATCCCTCCTGTCTTAGACATACTAGATGATGTGTATTCAGAGGCCAGCCTTAACCCAGATTCTTTACCTCCAGCTCCAGTCAAGCCTGACAGGTATTTCCGGGTTCCTGATTCACACCAATTCCTATACAAAAGCCATGCGGCTGACCCAGAAACTATTTCACAGGGTCCCAAGGGAATTAAGGCCTCCACTGCCAAAAATCCATTACCTTCAGAGAGAGATTCCAGAGCTTTAGAAAGGTGGGGGGAAAAGGTATACACCTCGGCCACTTTAACCATGAGGGCATTAAACTGTCAGTTCCATATGTTAAAGTATCAACAGTTTTTATTATCTCAGTTGAAAAGCAAAATGTCACAACCTGAACAACCAGACTTGAAGGAGTTGCAGGATTTGTTGCATAGTGCAGAACTAGTGAGTAAACATACCTTGCAATGTGGTTTTGATGCTTTAGAGGCCTCATGTAGAGCTGCTGTTACAGGATCAGTCATACGTAGACATGCTTGGCTCAAAGAGCAAACCTTACCAGATCATGTCAAAGCTAAATTACTAGATGCACCTCTTCAAAAAGATGTATAGTTTGGTATTATAGCTGAGGAGGTATTAAAGAAAATGGAGGAAAAGGCAAAATCAATGCAAACAGTGAAAGATTTCCTACAGGTACAACCTCCACATTTCAGTAGAAATTGGCCTTCAAAAAATTGGTCCTTTCCAGCCATGGACAGACCTCAAAGAGGTAGATACAGGCACCCGAGGGGTAGAGGGCAATCTCAAGGATCATTTAGAGGCAGACAATGGCAAGCACCTACACCAAGAGGTGGAGAGGCTAGATCACAGCCATTCAGAAAGCAGAACCAATGACTTTCTCCTTTGCATGCCAAGCAAGGCTCTAATGGCAGCACCTTTAGGTGGAAAACTGGCATTATTTTTGAAAAATTGGCATACTGTCACAAAAGACAAATGGATCCTGGACATTATAGACAGAGGCTACAGATTCCACTTTCACACCTTTCCAAAAATGAGAGGCATGCCAAACCTGCCACAAAATCAAAGGGCAGAGGCACAAAAACAAATTTCAGCTCTCATGGACATGAAAGCTATTCAAGAGGTACCTGCACAAGAGCAGGGTCAAGGTTTTTATTCCAGACTATTCCTGGTACTAAGGAAGGACAAAGATTGGAGACCTATTTTGGACCTATCCATCCTAAACACATATTTACTCATACCAAAATTCAAGATGCTCACATTACAGCAGCTTCTTCCCATGCTGGGCAAGGAGTCTTGGCTGGTAACACTGGACCTCAAGGAGGCATACCTGCATGTCCCTATCAGACAAGATTGCAGAAGGTACCTCAGATTTCTTGCAGGTTCAACCCATTATCAATTCTCTGCATTGCCCTTTGGCTTATCTACTGTGCCCAGAGTGTTCACAAAATGCCTGGCATCAGTAATTGCCTTCAGCAGACTTCAAGGGATACAAATATACCCATATTTGGACGACTGCCTGATCCAAGCGGACAGCAAGCACATACTTCTGAAACACCTGGCATTTGTAATAAAGTTGTTGAACTCTCTGGGATACACAGTCAACAAAAAGAAATCAAGACTAATACCCTCTCAAACAATAATTTTCCTGGGTGCCAGCTTGAATACAAACACCCAGATGGCCTACCTCACGCCAGGGAAACAAGGGCAACTAACTCAATACTTCAGAAAACTGGCAATCTTCACCAGGCTGACTGCAAGGAAAATCCTGCAGGCTCTGGGATTCATGGCATCTTGCATCCTGCTAATCCCATGTGCAAAGCTGCATATGAGGAAACTTCAATGGTACCTAAAAACTTATCGTCTCAACACAGCCACAGTTTGGAAACAATTATACCACTGATTCCATGCCTCCAAAAGGAATTTCTGTGGTGGGCTCAAGCATGCCAAAGAAACATAGGTTTCCCATTCTGCTTGCCTCAAGCAAATGGTCCCAAAAAGAAAAGCACCTACACATCAATCAAAAGGAAATGCTAGCAGTAAAAAATGCTATTATGGCTTTCAAAGACCTTCTGCATCCAGGCCAGCTATTGATAAGGACAGACAACACCATAGTGATGTGGTACATAAACAAACAGGGAGGAACCCATTCATATCCCCTGTGCAGGCTAGCCATGTCTCTTTGGAACATGGCTCTGGAATTACAAATCTAACTTCAAGCACAATTCCTGCCAGGCAAGGAAAACATGCTGGCAGACAACCTAAGCAGAAATATGACAGATCCACATGAATGGAAGTTGCATCCTCAAGTTTTTACAAAGATAATTCAAGCATGGGGAAGGCCAGACATAGATCTCTTTGCTACCCACAGAAATTACCAATTGGCAAAATTCTGCTCAAGGACCTATCATCCACAGACCTGGAAAGTGGACGCACTCTTTCAGTTGGACAACAATGACAGTTTATGCCTTTCCACCTCTTCCTCTGCTGCCCAAAGTTCTATTAAAAGCCAGAGCAGACAGACCAAAGATGATTCTCATTGCTCCAGACTGGCCAAGACAACATTGGTACCCACTCCTGAGGAGCCTGACGCATTCCCCACCATGGATCCTGCCTCTAATGCCTCTTCTGTTGACCCCAGCGCAACTTCAAAACTCTTCACAGTCAGCTGAAAACACTCAATCTAGCCGCATGGAGGATTCCTTAAATTCACAACAGACCCTACTCTCCGAGGAGGTGCAGGATGTCATTTTGGAGGCCAGAAGGCCTTCTACTAGAAAAGCCTACTCTGCAAAATGGAAATGGTTTTGTGCCTGGAATCAGAAAAAGGGTCAGAATCCTGGAATACTGAATTTACCTCAAATATTACAGTACCTAGCAGAGCTGCTAAGCAGTGGACTTTCATTCTCCTCCATCAAAATCCATGCCTCAGCCATTTCTGCTCAATACAACACTGATCCTCCTTTATTCTCTCACCCTCTCTTAAGACAGTTCCTCAGAGGGGCTAAGAATATAAAACCCCCAAGGAAGCAACCAGTACCTGCTTGGGACCTCAATTTAATTCTAGAAAAACTGACCCTGCCTCCATTTGAGCCAGCTGCTTCAACAGAACTGCAATATTTGTCATGGAAAACAGCCTTCCTTCTGGCTATCACCTCAGCACGCAGGGTTTCGGAACTACAAGCCCTCATGGCTGTGCAGCCAACCCTTCCTTTATGCCAAAGGTAGTATCCAGGGTAGCCTTGAATCAGGCTATCCACTTACCTACCTTTTACCCTAATCCACAAAACAAAGGGGAGAGACTACTACATTCCTTGGACATTCACAGACAGCTTCGTTATTATTTGGACAGAGCAAAGCCATTCAGAAAATCAGAGCAACTCTTTGTGCCCTATGCTACAGGTGCTCAAGGGAAGGCTATTTCCAAACAGACAATCTCAAAATGGATAGCCCACTGCATACGCTTTTGTTATTCTTTTCATGGTAAAACTGTACCTACAGGTATCCGATCTCACTCCACAAGGGCCACAGCTACCTCTGCAGCTTTCCTCAGGGGGGTTCCTACCAAAGATATATTGGAAGCAGCCACGTGGAGTTCTGTACATACTTTCTCCAAGCACTATCACCTACCATTATACTCCAAATCTAGAGCGGGCTTTGCCACTGCAGTCTTGCAGCGCATCCTTGCTCCTCCTAGTTCCACTTAGTGCCTACCACCCCTTTTTTAGCTTTGGGATTCTACCCATCTGTTATGACTGCAGCTATATGCACGATGAACGTAGTACAGTTTTGTACCTACCATAAATGTAGATGTTCGAGTGCTAATACAGCTGCAGTCCAGGTTTCCCTCCCTCCTTCCCCTCTTGGGATAGGCCTAATAGCTAACACCTCCTCATACAACCTGATTGGGGTATTCTTTTATGGTGTATTTGCTTGCAACTACTGTTTTTTGATTATATTGCATTGCATTATTACATAAATTTATGTTTTGCCTTCCTTCTGGGGGCACCTGACATCTGGGGCAAGAAAAACTGAAGAAAATGGCATTGGCTGGTTCTTTTATACCCCTGCCACACTGACGTCAGGGAAGAAGCGACGACATCCGACGCCGGACCTAGACTTTGGAATTCGGCCGACCGAGGACCCGCCTGACGGCAGGATAACCCATCTGTTATGACTGCAGCTGTATTAGCACTCGAACATCTACATTTATGGTAGGTACAAAACTGTACTTTTTGTTTTAGAGAATTAAAAGGCTTTCCTCTGCCTTCACTCAGCTCACGCTCTCATCTAAAATCCTCATAACTGCCCTCACATTCAGCAGCATTTTTTTTCACTGAACTTTTTTTGGTCCTCTTCACCTGCTGGACATTGAGCCACTGCCCCAGCTCATTTATTCCCCATCACTAGAGTGAGACGTATTCACAGCATGGTTATCATACAGGCACCCAAGAGGTTTTTTTTCTGTTTTTGGAACTAACCCCACCTTTAATGGCTGACATGGGTACGCATGTCACCACACAGGCATCTTGTGTCCTCTTCCTGATAAGTGTATGTTCCCATGAAGACTGCTGTCACCAGTTAGGGATCACTAAGCCCTAGTCCCCCAAATCTTCAGCTGCTCAGGAGTTAATTGCTTGATTGGACCACCAGCACCCTCCCCCAAGATGAGACAGATTGGTTCCTCTAGTGCCCCAATATACTGTTTGATTTCAGGTCATTCAGGGTGTTATGTCTATGTTCAGAGCTGGGCTCACACATGACCGCTTTGGTTTTCAACCCTAGAGTCTAGCTCGCCTTACACTCTCTGCAGTACTGCTTAAAAAGAACTCTCTCTCCTTTTGATTTCAACACTGGCAGGCATACCTGAGCAGCTAATGGGTTACAGGAACAACAAGATGGCTCACTGGAAAGATCACTGTATCAGAACTCCAAGCTCTAGGGTTCAATCCGGAATTCTGGTCATTGTCTAAGTGAAGTTTCTATGTTCTTCTCATGACTGCAGGGGGTTTCTCTGGATGCTTCTGGTTCTTTCTACATTTGAAAAACATGCCACTTGATTTGCTGCACCAAATTGACTGTATATTTATATATTACCTTTGTGGCTTAAAAGGGTCTGTGGGCCAACCTACATTACCCTTCTAACAAATAACAAAATAAATAAACCTCTGCCCTCACACATTACGCTCTTAAATTTATCACAACAATTCAAAATTAGTTATATTCACCTCTTCTAATCCCTCACCCCTAGTAGAATTCACCCCTTAAGGACTTGTCTGAGCGCATTTTCTGTTTTCTGCCTTTAACAAACTGCATACTGAACCACTATCCTAGTATTATTATGTGGGGTAACATGGCCCTGTACAAGTCCAGCATTCTTATGCTAATATTAAAAAAAAACAAGTTGAAACACACGCAGTTAGTTAATATCAAGTTAGCTAAACAAGACATCATCCTTGACTTGATATGGATCCAAACTGGCTTCAGTCTCCACCAGCTGGCACATTAATGAAAAACTGGAACCAAATCCTTGGAATTGCATAGGTTTTCAAATAACTGGGTCTGTGGTTAGATCAAAACCTAACAATTCCCACTCAATTGATCTACCTAAAACTAGAATTCATGAACTAATATTCTAGGCACATAATAGGCCTCACTTCTTTTTTTCCAGAAGCCAGGATGGCCATAGGCAAATGTCTACTTCTACCCCCTTGTTGAATGCACCCTTCCAAAAATATCCTCAGCATCCGAAAGATCCTCAGCTCCCTTTAAATTACAGCTAACAAAATCTGCAGATTTGTAAATATGGCATCCCAGCAAGAACACCAGTGTTATGTACTGGAAAAAAGCCAAATGGCTTTCACTCCAGCAGGCATCTAACCTCCTGATAGTCCTTTGCACTTCAAGCTCTTTAAGCTTGAATCCATCCTATTTCTTGCAGAGAGACAGTATCACAGCCCAAAACACTACAGCCTTCAGTCTCTGTCCCTTCTATCCAAAATATGGTACACCACCTCTCATAATGGTGATCAAATGCATCCTCAGCTAAGAAGTTCACATCATAGTTAAAATGTTACATTCTGCTTTCAAGCAGTTCTTTTTGTTCTTCATATTTATTTATTTTTGTTCTCCCCTGCGTCATTCTTCTGTACTCTGCCCAGTGCCCCATGTCTAGTCTGTGGGTTTATCAGTTACCTTACTGCCCCCTCCAGACTTTCTCCATTTTAGGGTTGTGGCCAGCAAGGAGATTAAGGACATCCTGGGATTCTGACAAGCTACTTTCATTGGGAGTCCTTTATGACCTATTAATTTCCCGCCCCATCCCTTGCATCCACTGATGTCATCAGAGGGCTATTCCCATCATTGGACCATGCTCCCCCTCAGGGAGCATCATCCGTGAACACTCTCTCTTATGGTATGGGTCCACCCATCCTTCCCTGCCAGCAGCTCATACCCCTGACATATTAATTGAACCTGGGTTGTAATTAGGGCTTTATCCCTCTACTCCACAGCAATGGTGTATAAGCAGTTCTGTTGGCAAATTAGTACGTTTCAATATTTTTACCATGGATTTCTGTTTAAAAACAAAAAAAAATAATAATTAATGGGTGACAGACCTTTCAGTTTAACAGCATGGAACACAGAATTATTAAGCTTAAAATGAGGAATATGCCTTATAGTGAGGTAAGCTGAGAGGTACGACTCCTACTGAGCAACGGTGTGCCATTTCTTCATACTGCCAACAATACAGTGCAATGTATGTTCACAGCTTCTCATTTCTAGGCCCAAAACTGTAGAAATCTCTCTCCTGCTCTGTAATAAACTCAGATTCATTCTTAGAATTTTGAAAAGCATTTAAATAACATCTACTCTATGTTGGTCAGTGTATTTGCTTTGCTAAGGATGTTGTCTCTTAACTCTTGAGTTACTTTAACAGGCACGTTTTTTTCAACATAGACCACTACTTTCTGGTGCATTTACTCCTTTTTTGTCAAAGTACTTGTGGGTGATGTATAATATCACAACACTCTCCTTTGACTCCCACCTTACCCCTTTTTTTCTCTTTCCAACACCGTCATCTTTGAATGAATACTAATATACAAGTACTTATTTCATCTGTTATATTACAAATCCCAAATAATTACTAAATAACCAATTTTTGCCCCATTGTATAATAATAATTTTTGCTTTTTATGATTGCTTATTCCCTAATGGAGCCAGAAATGGGTCCATGTGGATCAGTGCTCTACCCTACTAAGCAAATGTAAATAAATGTATCAGATCAACTGGAAATGGTAAGAATGTATATTGCATTTTACCTCAGGTTTGCATTTACTTCATTAGGATCATAACATCTTCACTCCAAAGGTGTTATGATGCCATCTGATAGAGGTGTTCTGTAAGTTGTGAGTACTTGAGCTATGGTTTATAGGCTCATAAGTAAAGTACTTGGCTAGTTGCTCTTGGGGACCATTTTAAGCCAAGCCATTTTCCCTTTTTGTGCTCAAAATAATTTATCCCACTTGGTTATAGATTGGCCTTATCCATCTCACGGTTGATAACTATATATGTATTACCCCTAATGAGAATAAATGGGATCATACCAAAGATAATTTTGGGGACCTATGCTTGGGATAAAGCATTTAGGAGCTGATTCTGTCCATTAGTAGTACAGGGGACAATCCTGGGGTAATTTTCTGTTTCCCATCCATAAATCTAAGTTGTGCTTGTATATGGACAGGGATGAACTTTGTTTTATGTGGATGGCGACTGTTCCAGAGCAGAGGTATCCTCTATGAGATGTACTGGTCCCTTCAAACCATTCTGTTGATGTTGCAGAAGAGGTTTAGATCCCTAGACCCAGCATTTCTGATGCCATCTGACTTGATGTGCAGTAAATCCACCAGTAATGGGTCACAAGGTGCCTTGTATGCCAGACACAGCTCACCTCTTAGCATTCTGTAGGATACAGAGTATAATGACAGGGCTTTGATTCGGTCCATGTAGGAAGTTATTTAGGCTTTGCATCCTTTTCATAAGGTGTATCTGTGGGCATTACAGTTGTTGCACGGGTCTGGACAGATGCATGCCAAAGGGGCATTATATTCAACTACTGCACCCCTTTACTCAGCCCTCATTAATAACTAATAAGATCCATAGATCTAGACACAATCCCTTTGTTCATAAGCTGTGCAGTATAGAAGGACTTTACTATAATGGACATGTTTATGACCCATTATATGCTACATAACCTGAGTGGGTTATAAAATAATGCTTTATATGCTACGGTACCCTGAGTGTAACATAAAATCTTGATTTATATGCTAAGATCCCCTGACTGCAACATAAAATCATGCTGCAATTTATAGGTAGTTAATACACACATGGCCAGTGCTGTTCTTGTATATTTGTACTGAGACTGCTTTAGCTGATTGGGGAAAACAGCAGCCCTGAATGAAAGGATGCAAAATTCTTTTTTTTTTTCCCCGATTTTTATCAGTTGTCATTTTTTTTCCCTTGGTGTTTGAGGTTGGCCTGGTAATTTACCTTGACTGCAGGTTGCCATGGAAACCTTTCAATCAGGCAGCTCTGTTGTTGCTTGCAATTGCTTCTTAAAAAATCATTTACATTAAGGATGTCTCGTAGAGTTGTAACTGTGCATTACAGAACAGTTTGAAGAAGTGTTCTCAGCTGTCATCTGCACTGGTTATGTCAAATATAAACTCTTTCATTACCAGAATGTATCCAATCATTAAAGTAAAAGGTTACAGTGAGTTGCTTGGATAGTGTTGTTTCTTTATAAAATGCTGTTGGAAGGATAAGATGCAGATGTAAATTCTCTTCTGTTTATGTACCTACAAAAAATTGGAATTGCTGTAGTTTATTTTCATTTAGTGAACATAGATTTAGAAAAATCTAAAACCTCTTAGTTCACAGTACTAAAATACATGAAGTAGATATGCCAACACAGAGACAGCCTACTTCACTTAAAATAAATAAATAAATTCTATGAAACCATAAATGCATTATTTAAGGACTGGATATGGATCTGCTATGTTGGCAACTCGTGTTTAAAATGGCATCTGCTTACTGACCAGCAGTAGAAAGATTATATGTACAAAGAGCGTGCCTTCTCTCTACTGGGATTTTAGAACAGGTGTTCATCACATTCTGAACCATAGCCAGGAAGGGGGCTGAAGTCATTTGATAAAGATCTTTTTCATTTGTCTGATATGGCTACCACTGATTCAACAACATAATGGCTGATAGTTTAAAGGAGAGCAGAAGTTTGAGCTGTTCATAGTTTTCATTTACAAGTGCTGAAACGTGTCCTTCAGTGGTATGCTTACAGTCCAGACTAGGGTGAAATCCCAAACGTTTGTCAGCAGAAGGTAGGTGACTATCAGTTAACAAGTCACATCTACAAGCAATCATATCATAGAGGGAGTTAAGGTGTTCAGTAAGGCACACTCTGAAGGCAAGCATTTTATCAGCAGCAATGGGCAAAAATAACTCTAGTATCCTTGCTTCTATCCAAGTTAGTCGTCCAGAGAAGAGCAGAGTTCTGTAGTTTCTTTTTATCACTAAACTAAATAATGTTTTTCATCAGACTTCTCAACCACCAGAGGGAAAAAAATCTGAGTTCAGGACCCTGAAAATAAGGAATATCTTGCCAGAATCAGACACACATAATAGCATAAATTATGCATATTCATGGGCATACTCCTGGAGTGCATCTCTAAGGTAACATTACATACACTAAGCCAAAGGTTTAAGTGAGACATAATGTCTTCACAGTACGTTTTTCACAGATGATCAGGCAAGAAACACAAATCTGAAATAATTGATGGTTGCACCAGTTTTAAGACATGCAGTTTTCCTTAAACAATCTGAACTGTAAGCTTTTCTTTATTTTGATACACCAGGGCAAAATACTGCAGTGCCCTTAAGGTGATAAATATTACAGAAAACTGGCTTTGAATGCATTGCAGTGTGTATTACTTTTATCTCTCTAACTAGAAATAAGCATGTGCTGTAACTATTTAATAAAAAATCAAAACGAGCCTTGCTGAATTATTAATATTGTTTGAATTAAAAATATATACAGCTGTGGGGCATCACTGCAAATGTTTGGATGGCCTTGTCAAATGCAGCAAAGGGCAGCTGCTTAGGGAGCATGATTGGCAATATCTAAGAGAAGGCAGTCTGTCCCTGAGAGCAGCGTATGCAGCCTAAATGACAGCCTGTGCTCACTGTTAAGATGCTCAGTCATCAGAGCATAAGAGTCACTGATCAGTCCAGACGCTTCCAATACTGCTTTGCAGATTTGTAAGTCCGTGACCAATCAGTAGTTCTTACACGGTGCCAATCAGACCCTTGTTGTCGAAGTGTCTGTGGGTGTGTGAAAGGAACTGTAGCTCATAGGTATGCCCCCCCCCCCAACTCTAGAGGGCTTCTAAGGTCTCAACTCGGTTTGGATACACCAGATGGGAGACTTTGTCAAGGCGACCAACTGACCTTAGCTGTAGCTCTGTTAAAGATCACATATAAATTGCAGAATCCAGAGTCTGTATAATACTTTTTCTTCATCTGTTATGCACTTGCTGTATTTTCAATCAACATCTGTTGTGTGCAGTGGGTGTCCATTAGTGCTATGCAAACTGAAAGTTGACTAGTAAAACAAGCTATGTCAGTGGTGATGTTTCCTGGATAATAAGTGCTTTGCAGATGGATGTAGCCGGCATGTGCAAGTGCTTACATTGGCTAGTGAAGTTTTTGAGAGAGGTTGGTGGATTACATTTAGTCAGCACATGTAGTTGGTACAGTCACAGATTTATTTGATTTCATTAAAGCTATCCTTTTCCCTCTTTACTGGAGATACAATGATAATGGCTATGTCCATACATCCATGAGTTTTTTGTTTGTATAGTATGCCTGTATAGCCAACAGCATGGTCATTTATTTATCATGTGTTAGATGAAACTTGCCAACTGTAAAAAAAAAAAAAAAAAAAAAAAAAAAAAAAAAAAAAATGCTTATTAACGTAAACAATTGTTGGTGGCAGTTTCTATTTTACTCCCTGTTGGCTGCATGTAGAAACTTTGCTGCTGTGGAAAACAAGAAGCTTCACTGTTTCGCATCATCAAAATGAGATGCATGACCTGGAAGCATGCATGTAGAGCTCCACTGTGGAAACAAGAGTTCATTCAATTTTAATTTACAACAACTCTGTTGACCATGAGATAGGTGTTCAATTGCTCTTGATGTTTAAGGACATTTTATAAAATCATGAGTAAAATACTTTGCATCCTCCAATCATTTGAAACCGCTTGCTGTCAGAAGCATGGGATCTGCCTCCTCTTGTTTCAATACCATGAAAAATAAAACTGCAATTCAAACAAACGTACATAAAGTTCTGAAACTTATTATAAATGTCATCTGTTTGCACCCCCTGATGTGGGGTTGTATACTCATACTGATTCCAAGATTGCTGTGTCTTGGAATTGGGATGGGGAGCACTCCAGGCACCACGTCCGTAGCCTCAGGATATGTTCCCTTCATTTACATGTGTAGTATCACTGCTATGCTTATCACAATTAGGGCCACAGAATATCAAGCCACCTTTTGTAACATGTTGTCTTGCTATTTTTCTCATCTAACTCTACACGTCATGATACAGTGATAGTTTTATACATGCTGTAGCATATATCAAGAACTAAAGACCATTTTATTGACTTGAATGCAATTTACTTACAACGCAACAAAATTAAAATTTTTTCAAGACAAAATAAGCATACTTTTTAGTTGCATCCTAGCTCTGGATCATCAATGCAATCTTTAAAACACTTGAGTAAAATTTCTTGCAATTTGTTGGTATTGTAATTTTAGTCAAGCTTCTGCCCATATGCAAAGATCTAATCCTGGTAATATTCGAGTAAATCCACAGTCAGGATCCTGTTACTATACATGTAAATCACAGGTAAGCTGCTGCTACTTCAAAGATGGATCTATAATTATGTTCCTTATACCCCACAGGTTCTCCTGTTTAACATTCCCCTTAAGAGTCTCCATCTTTGGTCCTGAAAAAGTTCCTCTTTCAGAGAAGCTAGTATCTTTGTAATTTTTGGCTACAAGCCTTGCTTTTTAAACAGCACATTACCAAGTGATTCACATTGTGTAATACTGCTACCTGCTTTATTACCATAATATTTAATGTACTTCCACCACCATGAAGTTTTTGCCTTATTATATGGTGTATAGTGGGACTTGCATTTGATGGTTTAGTATACAATGATAGATAGAGATGTATGTTGCTCACCAGTCTTTATAAAATCTTCCAGTAACATCTTCTGAAGAAATATGCCAAGTGCAAGTAGCAGTTTCATTAAAAGACTGGGAGAAAGTAGTGTAACATACAATATAACTTATAAAGAGCTATTGCTTTATCTTCGAGCAGGATTCTGTATACATTACTGAAGCTGAAATGGTCTCAAGCAAATTACAAACAAAAATGCCTTTCTTTTTTGTAGTGCAAAACAGAACATGACACATACAGGAAAGACAGACATATTGGTCTCAAGCAAGTTACAAACAAAAATGTCTGTCTTTCCAGTAGTGCAAAACAGAACATGACACATATAGTGTACCTCTTACTGGCTTCCCATAATAACAGAAGAGCTAGTATTTTCCATATTAATTTTATCTGGTTTTGCAGTACCCATCTAGGTCCAGACATCAGAAGGAATCTTCTGATTATAGTCAATAAGTGTAAAGTTAACTTTCAATGAAGTAAAAGTCCACTCAATGCAGTTTGCTAACCAACTGCTTCATACCATCTTATTCATTCTTACTGTACTGTGAAGAGTCTGGTCAACAGTGATAGTTAGTCGGGAACCCTAAATTTAGTCTATGGAGATAATCGTGGCACTGCACCTTGTACTGTATTGTTCACATACACAGGCACCCCCTTCAACTAAAAAAAAAAAGGTAAAGATAAAAACTGACTCTGAATTGTAAAAAAAAAAGTGCTTTTACAAGCTCCTACTTACTAAAGTAAGTAGGAGCTTGTACCTACTAAATACCTACTAAAAACATTAATTTAATGAGCCATGGCTTCTTAAATGAATCATGATACTGCACTTAAATTCAGTCAGCTCAATGGCTTGCTCCTAGTGCAACTACCCCCTTTACCCCATGCTAGTTATGGTATTGCTCACATAATGCTATTGTCTTACTGCAGAAAATAGTAAAGGAACAAAAACAGCACATGCCTGATGTGAGTAATCAGCCTACAGACCTAAGACTCCTAGAACTTTAAGTCAGGTCTGCATGGAAGGGGACTTAAAGCTAAAGAAATAAAATGCCAATTCATAACTACTGGAGACAGGCTAATTGGTCACCATTTGTGGGCACTGTGTTTTCCTTTTATGAGTTTTGATTTTTTTTTCTGAATGCTAAAGAAATGAATCAGGTATGTTGGGATCTGGAATGAAGGCTGGGTCAGCATTCATATTTGGCTCTTAAGTCAGGATGTCCCAGGAAAATAGAGACTCTAGGTGAATTAGCTTTTCAGATCTATTAGCACGTTCCAGACTAGGGCCGAACAATAGTTCCCCTGGAAGGCTGAATCCTGAATGTGGTACAAGGCAGGTGAATAGTTGGGTGCAAGTCATTGTAAAGCACTGAGGTGAGAAAGCAAGTCAGCAGTGTCTGATCAATTAAAACATTAAGAAAGATCAGGTAGCAATGGTTGGGGGCCGAAGTATAAGATAAAGTGAGAAGCTGCAAGTGAAAGGTAAATCACACACACAGACTCACAAAAAAGGTAGTAAAACAAGGGATCAGAATAGCAGAATATATAGAGGTTTGTGGAAGGCAACAGGGGAGTGCAAAGACAGAGAGGAGGGAAGGGCTTTATTAAACAAAACAAATGTTTGGTAAATGAATGGGCAAAACAGGCTGTTAAACAGGAGTAGGGGTAAGGGGAGGCAGGAAGAATAAATAATAGTTAGTCATAGGTGGACACATAGAGGAGTAAAAGCATTAAAGGCAGACCTAGGAAAGGATGCATAGTCACAAAGGAAATAGCTAAGGGCTTGATAAGGAGGCAGAGTAAGGAAGATGTGGGGGGGCAGAAGCAGGGCTTGAAGGAGGGCTGGTGTGGATAGGTGGCGGGTTAGTTGTGCAGAGAACGGGACAGCATTATGGCTTTGGAACTTGTGAGAAGGTAAGTCTGTAGAGAGTGATTTGTAGAGAAGGAAGGGAGGTAAGAGCTGAGAAGGTTAGTGAGGGGCTTGCTAAACAGGCGGCATAGCACATACAAGACTAGCCAAGGGAAGTGACAGTAGAGATGACGTTAAAGGGAAAGCAGTAGGTATAATGGTTGTGAGAGCATGGACAGAGGTAGCAGAAAGCTAAGAGGAGTAGGAGCATGGAAAGGGAATGAGGAAGGGGAATGGAAGCATGATTAAATGGTGAGAGGATAGTACAGCATCGACAAAGTCAGCTGATAGAAGATGCTGGGTGATAAGAGATCAAAGGGAGGTGTGAGTGAGAGAGAGAGAGAGGGAGAAAATGAGATGAAAGAAAAATGGAGAAGAGGAAATGGACAGGGCTAGCCTAACAGACATAAACAGATAAGAGCATTGGGGGGATTTAAAACATTGTTCATAGGTTGGTACTAGGCTATCGGCCCTAGGGCCTATACAAGCCTAGCCATAACAATTCCCTTTCTATTTCTTACCACTATTTACTTCCCTGGACCCCTGTCTAGCAGGGCGACTGATGTGATCCTCGGGGTGAATTTCCTTTCTCCCATCCAATCATCAAGGTTCCTTTTGAAGAGGGCCAAAGAGGCACTCTGCTTGACATATATGGGCAGTCTATTCCAGAATCTGGGGAATTGTAATTCTGAGAGGGGAACAATAGACTTTAACAGGGAAAATATAGAAGGATAGTAGTGATGAGGTCTCTTGTCATTGGAATCACAAGAAGGATGAATGGAAATGAGGGGCTTAGACTTAATAAAAGTCCATGGGTTAAAATTTATATTGGCAAAGCAGTAACTAGGGTGGTAAAAAAAACAAAAGAAAAAACAACTGTGTCCTTTTTATGTAGTGCACATGTGGTCAGCAGTGATTTTAGCACAGGAGGACAGTGGATGAAGTAGGTGGATGGACCAATGAGTTTAATTGGTAGATGCGGAGAGTCTGGGAGCACTTTGGCCTTTTCACTTCAGAAATGCTGGCAATGTCCAAAGCCAGCAAAACCAGGAAGAAAAGAACAGAACGTACATCAGAGGAATTATTCTTAAGCCTAACTATAATGCTTTCACTATTAGTCCAAAATTCATCCTGTCTTCTTTACTGAAATTTCTAAATATTTAAACAGGCCTAAAAATAACAAGCGACTGGTGCCAAAATCATGGCCTGAGACTAAATATTAAAAAATGCATAATTATACCCTTCGGTAAATCAGATATCCCTGCAAAGTATAATACTGATAGCACACCCCTAAAAGTAGACCCAGTGGTGATGGACCTAGGAACACAGATGGTAACCTAAGCTTTGACCACCAGGTTGCTACAGTAGTGAGGAAATCCTTCTGTGTGGCCCAACTTATAAGTAAAGGCATGGCATTAAGATCAAAGGAAGTCATAAGTGGCATTGTACTCTGCCCTCATCAGGCCCAAAATAGAGTACAATGTTCCTTTCTGCATGTACCTAACCAGGCTTGGAGCACCTCCAGAGGTTTCTCACTAAAAAAAAAATACAAAGTGTAAGATATGTCTTATGCAGACTGATTAAAGGTACTATCCCTATACTCCATCTCATATTGTTTATTGAGAGAGGACTTGTGCCTGATCTACAAGGCATTCTCTGATCCAGGCATGATGAAAATGTTGTGTTTGCAAGAAAAATTATACAAGGGTAACGTGTTCCATGGAACTGAACCTTATTTGCGACTCTTAACAGAACTTGCTGGAGAGACAGATTCCTATCTCAAAGGCTACCTAGTCTATGGCATAAACTTCCCATCTTCATAAAACAAAGCATGTCCCTCACTCTCTTCAAAATATTTTGGATAGTTGGATGGGGAACCATAAATTCACTCCTGGGAGTACTGCCCATGTCCTTTATGGATATAAGCAGTCTGTAAAATGACTCTGGGCTCCAACTCCCAAAGTCCCACTACCCTGATACTATCCCATCACATATCTGGGGAATTGAGATAAAATATTGTCATCCTGGATATTATTGGCGAGACTTTTAAAGGCTCTTGTGCCATTAGCCTAGTACTCACCTGTGAACTTATATGAAAACAGGTGATATTTGTCATGTTTTCACTATTGCAGTAATAATATTTTGAGATTTTCTGCTCTGGTATTTGTGCCAGGTGAGGTTTTCAAAAGATGTCCCCCCTCCTCTTGGAAGGCAAACAGCCTGTCCACTGACATCAGGTTGTAAAAGCTATCAACTGGCATAATTTCTTCAATTCTTGTTTCCAGTCATAGCCCAATACAGCCTTTGTTTAGTCTGTCTGTCTGAAGCCAGAGATAAAACTGGTAAAACTAAGTACTCCATTGGGGAATTCATTATGTACTTCAATTTACTGTATTTCTTAGCTGCCCATTGCTAGGACTAATGTTTGCTTAGAGTGCATGAAAGCAATCCTTAACTGAGATTTTTGCTGTCTGTGTTTATTCTGCCTGGAAATGTAGCACAGTATGCCCATCTATCCCCAGTGTGCTTACAATCAGTTGTAAGACCATTAAGCACAGGGCTGAGTTGCTACAGAACGTTTTAGAGAAGGCAAGAGAACGTTGGTCTCTCTCACATGTCATAGTGTTAGAGGGTCATGCTGAATCAGAATTCCCTTGAGAAAGGAAGGAGAACCATATGAAAACAGTCAGGTGATGCTCAAAAGCACTTGTGTATCCGATAGTCCTCCAGGGTCTTCACTGTTGAAGAGAGAGAGAGAGACATATGCACTTTCTCAGTCCCCTCTTATGACTAAGGGTGTGGCCAAAGCATCTGATGAGACCCTTGTGGAGTCTGCCATACTGCTGGCCCCCTTAACATTCACACAGGCCAAAGTTTTATAAGGGCACTGGTTGGGTCTGGAGTCACTGAGCAGATTCTGTCTTCCAGCACCCATTCTAAATCTACCAATGGGGAGGGAGATTGTCCTCATATCCCAAGAGAACAGTCTTCATTAGACTGAGTACAAGTCCTGTCTGCCCTCTTGAGCCCTGGACCAATGACAGCCGACACTATACACAAGACGAGACTCGAGCACAACCACAAAAAGGCTGCTAATAACTTGCCACCCCCCCAGGTCTTCTAGGTCTTGGTTCCTTCAGCCCTATGCACAGGACCTAGTCAGGTTAGCTGAGGATCTTGTGGTTTTTAAGAGATCCTGACAGCTGGGCAATGACTGGAGCCCTGCTGCAGGAAATTCTTCTAAAAGGAAGAGATACCTTTCTCTCCAGTAGTTTTCTGATTCCTATGCTTAATATGAAGTTAAGTTGGCATATGTTGCCCAAAGTTCCTCAGGGTCATATGCCAACTTTGCATCAAATAAACAATTGCCTTAGCCTCATCACATGAGGACTTCTCCTTTGGAGAGACCCTCCATAAGATGAGCAAGTCTTTCCACTGGGAGGCTCAGAATTATCCTCAGTCTAAGAAGAGAGTGAGAAGATTTCTTAGACTTCCTGAGCACAAACCTCTGCCTATTCCTCCAGTACTAGAGGCTATGGATGATTTTATTCATGACACATCCTTGGAGTCTCATTCCCAATCTCTTCTCCATTTTGTCAGTGTCCTGGGCACACACAAATAGGTTCATAGGTGTGTACTAGGCTAATGACCACAAGGGTCTTTTTAAGCCTAGTCATGCATCCCAAATCTCTCACAAGTTCTGGAATCCTTGATAAGTGTAAGTAAGGGCCTTGGGGATGAAACATTTACAGGCTGCCTGTGTCCATTAGACACTGGTGCCAAACCAGGAATGAATTTCCTGTTCTCCATCTAATTGTCCAAGTTATACGTGAATTGTGTTAGGGAGGAACTCTGCTTCCCCATGGATGGGGAGCCTGCTCCAGGGAAGAGCTAACCTCTGGGATATATGTGATGCCCCCACTCTGAGCCAGAAATCAAAGAACCTGAATCCTCACCACTGGCACTGGACAGGGATGTTCACTTGTAACAAAAATGGATATACCCAGTATTTCCAGATGCAGCTCTCTGCATTAAGCACAATTTCCCTTAAGAGCACACAGGGAACACACTCAGTGTGGGGTCTGTGTTTCTCCATGTAGGTCCCCAGTCAGACTCCCCATTGGCACAGCTGTAGAGTTGAGATGTCAGCTTGACTGTCCATGCTAAATTCTCCACCACTCTCTCTGTAAAACCAGTGCTTTGTGCCCCTGCTCCAAGTAGCTGACACACACACTCTTTGAGATTTTATTTTTACACGCACATCTGGGAAAGGCTGGCATAGATTTACTAGCTATGCTCCTTTCTGCCCAGACTATAAGGTAGTTACACCATCAACAGACACTTCAAAGCCAGCTACTCCAACCCTCTTACAAGGGTACCCAGTTATACTGAGTGAAATTAATATTAATAAATGGTAGTGTTTGGCCAATGTGGTAAGGCTTTCAGGAGTGAGCTATCATCAAATATATACTAGTATTCTCCGAGATTAAAATATCCATTTACAATAAACGTCAGAGTTTCAATCACAGGAAATGTTAAAATAACAGATTAGTAGATTCACACAGATACACAAACAGTACTAAACTAATCTCACTATATTTTCGTGACTGATCTAAAAAATTACTATTCCCTGGTTGACTTACTAGAGCAAGACAAGATGAAGTAGGTGAGGGGTCCTTCTTTGTCAGGTTACAAACACAGACTGCTATGAGACCTCAGTCTCGCCTAGTATTAAAATATAATTTTTAGTGATGGATTACAGAATGACATCACATAATCTGGTCATCTGGTTTCTGGTTCTCATACTTCCCCTTCTTGGCTAGAATCTGTCAGTATTTAGCACGTGTGTCAATAATACACACAGACACACAGGCACACACACACACACCAGAGCTTGCTAAGATCTGCTGCAGCTCCTGGGAGTCATAAAGCAATTCCAACCTCCACCCTTCCAGAGTAGCAATTAGTTCATTCCAATGACAATGCAGGAAGCTTCCTAGTACAGACTTTTTGTCTCTGGCTGCACTGAGAAATGTAAGATAATATCTTTATGGCCCAAGCCAGGTAATTTAATTTCTCTTCCAGTATTCTTTGTTAAAACATATTCATTTAAACAGTTGCAATAATACATATACATTTATTTTTCTGTCTTGCAGGGCACACTGTTGGTACATTTTTTAACACCAGCAGCTTTACAAATACATTTTTCAACACAAAACTGTACAAATTAATTTGATATACAAATGACATGTCATTCTTTACAAAATTCCAACTAGCTGTGCTGACATATGTTACACATCCACTACCCTACTTCACCTGGCATAGCTGGCAATACCTCACATTGTCACAATATATACCTATTCCAACAGCAGGTCCTATTTATATCACAGGCAAGGTTTAACCCTTTAGAATGGATAATTCCAGTGCTGTTTGTTTTGCAGATATGCAGGATGTCCATCAGGGTAGGATTTGACAATGCCTTGTATGCCAGGCATACATCTTCCTTCAACAGCCTGTCATGTAGGAGATAAAATACAGGGAGAAGGCTTTGAGGTGATCTGCAAATGTTACTTATGTCCTCTATTCTTTTAGTGAGGAACCTCCGAGGATGTTCAGTTGTTGGATGTGCCTGGTTAGGTACATAGCAAAGGGGACATTGTACTCAATGATAGATCTGATGAGTGCTGAACACAGTGGAACAATGACTTGCTTGAACCTAGATACCATACCTTTGTTAATAAGTTGCACAACATAGAATGATTTCCTCACTGCTGTAGAAATGGGATGGCCAAAGGCTAAAGTACTGTATGTGTGTGTTCCCAAGTCCCTGACTACTGGGTTGGCTCTTAGGGTTGTGTTGTCAATATGATAGTTACCAGAGATGGATGACTTCCTAAAGGATACTATTATGCATTTCTTGGCATTTAGTTTTAGTCCATGGCTCTGACACAAGTTGTTTGTTTCAGTCATTCCTGGAGAAGTGTTAGTGGGGGTTCTATGACTGCCCCTAATTTACAATTGCCTGCAAATTTGGTCAGCCAGAGGCCCTTAAAAATTGGCCTTGATTTCAGAGAAGTAAATGTCAAAAATGAGTGGTCTGAGGACTGATCTCTGAAGGTCTCTGCTTGTGTGACTAGCCTCTTTGTAGAGGTGGACTCCCCAGTTCTAATTTCCTGGATCCTGTCCGTCAGCCTGCTGGCTATCTACTGGGTGACATAAGGATATATACCTAATCTCTTGAGTTTTATCAACAATGCCCGAGTGGAGGATTATGTCAAATGCCTTGGCCAGGTCAAGGTAGGCAGTGTAAACTGTTTTGCTGTCATCCATTGCTTTGGTCACCTACTCAAAGAAATCTGCCAGGTTGAGTAGGCATGACTTGCCCTTGCCAAAACCAAATTGGTTTGGGTCCAGTGTTTGGAAGTTTTCTATGGCATTATTGGTCATTTCTGTGATGATGCTTTGCATGTGAAACTAGTTAGACTTATGGGGCAGTTTCCATGGTCTGTAGACGGCCCAACTTTGTGCAGAGGGATGACTGTTGCTATCCTCCATCCATAAGGCACAAAGCCTGTTTGGAGGCTACAGTTAAATAGCAATTCCAGAGAGCCCGACAAGTCATGTTTCATGCTGTTTAGAAGGCATCCTGGGATATTGTCTGGGCTATTCTATTGATGCAGTGCTGTTGGCCTCAGAGAGACCATTGAGGACCTGTTCCCTGGTGATATTAAGAATCATATTTGATGGTATTTCCTGAGGGGAGGTTAAGGAGGGAGATGGGTAAAGTTAAAGCCGAGTTTGTCTGCCAGTAGGTTTGCTATATCTTCTGGCTCAGTATAGGTAGGTGCATTAATGGTGAGCTCTTTACATAATTTGTATTGCTTTGAAATTGTGGACATAGCTAAAAAAATACCCCATGGTTGTCTTTGGCCTAGGAGGCCAAATTTACCTCAAATATTGCTTTGGTAGACTTTGTCCCCCAAGTTTGTTTAGTTAAATGGGAGTGCTTTAATCCTGCTGGGTGCTACATCTCCTAAGTTTTGCCATAATCTTCTTCCTTCTGTTATACAGCCTAATGATGATGTGATTCCAACTGAGTAGCTTGTTTTTTTGTTAGTTCTGTACTTCTTCCTGGTATGTACAGCTGCCTCTGTGTAGCTAATAACATGCTTGTATAGTGTTTTCTGTGAACAGTTCCATATAGGCAGCAGTATTCTAAGGGTTTATGGGGGGGCTTGATATTTTGCCAGATTATTGGCGGGTAGTTAGCATTAGAGTAGTTCCTGAACATTCCAGGGTTATCTGGGGTTCTGGGCTTTATTTGTACTTCAAAGGAGACTTTTTTGGTCTGACCTTACCAGAGAAGACATTATACTAGATGTGCAGCACTCTCCCATGTTATTGAGGATCCTGAGGTGGTTTCCTCTGGTCCCAAGGGAGCCAAGGACAGCATGTCTAAGAAAAAAAAATGCCCAATGACGCAGGGGTAACCTTTGATAGAGTTGGCAAGAATGTTTATAAGACCTCTGACCATAAGAACTTTGAAGTGTCAGTTTCATAAGTAAAGTTTTAGGAATCCCTCTTGGACCAAATGAAATAAAAGCTGGAGAGGGTGGGGGATAAAGCTCTCCAGGAAGAAATGTTGAAACTCTGAAGCTCATTAACCAATTTTGTTAAGACATCTTATATTATGACTTTTTTTTTTTTTTTTGCTTTGGATGCATCTAGTAGGGCAGCTGCTTCAGGTTCTGTTATTAAGAACATGCTTAATTAAGATAACCATCTTTGCCTGACTATATCAAAACTGAAATCCTCAATGCCCCCTTAAACAAGGATTGTCTGTTTGAACCCAAAGCACTTTGTGTATTTAGGAAGCTGGAGGGCAAGCCCAAGTCCTTCAAACTGTCAGGACATTTTGCAGGTGCACCCCTTGAGGTTTTGTTGGAATTTTTGTCTATTAAATCCTGGTTCTTTCCAGCCACACACAAGTTAATGCAACCAGAAAAGAGAGAATGGTAGTGTAACCTAGTGGCTGAGGTTATGAGGTGTGATATCTTTTTTATTTATTTATTTTTTAATTTCTTAGGATCCTTATACTCTATAGTTGTAAAAGGATTCTTTATCCGGATCAAAACTTCTAGGCTTCCTTAAATTTAGACATTTGGCTTTGTGGATCATATGTGCGTAATAAATGTACAAGGGTATACAAGAAAGCAGGTGAGTAGACAGATGTTTAAATGGAAACGCATAAAAGCAAGACATTATGATTGCCTGTGTAAATGCTTTTTATTATGTATAACCATAATTATTTCTCTTCCTTTTTGTTTAGCATCAAGTGTTACTGTATTTGCAGGAGAACCTAACATGTGTCCCCGGTGTGGCAAGAGAGTTTACTTTGGTAAGTCTGAAAGCTGAATGAATGTTTGGTTTTTAAGAGTCATAAGAATCCATCCACTGACACATTTTACTGTTTATAATGTTGCAGTGTTTTAGCTGCAGTGGGAAATTAAGCATTTAATAGTAAGTAATGTATTTATCATACTTTAACAATGCCATATAACCGAGGCATAGCAAATATTCAGTTTCAGAATATCTGCCTTGCAGAGATACAAGCATAATCGCTTCACATTCTGTTCAGACAATTTGTAGACTCACTTTAAGAGTTGCTTAGACTGCATCCAGTGTTAATGCCTTATCAGTGGAAGCTTCGCTAAAGTGGTTGGAATGGCTTGTATGTGATGAAGGATGACATAGTGAATGATCTGCTACTTATCAGTGCCAAGTGGTGTGGTTTGCTTGTTAAAAATAGCAACAAACTCAACTCTACAAAGTCAAGGGTTCTTGACATCAATAAGTACCTACACACATGGGAAAATATTTGGAATGCTTCGATTATAAAGGAATGGAAGGAAGGTTAAGTCTAGATTAGTTCAGAGGAACAGAAAGATAAATTTTAGAGAGCTTTCTGTAACAAGTCAGTTTAGCAAAAGTGTAGATCACTATAACATTTATAAGAGAGGGACTAAAAATAAGTCAGCAAAACCGGAAACCTTGAAGAGGGATCAGGATTGAAGATATATTTTGTTCATTGCTTAATACATCCATTTTCTGATGCCTACTGTATCCTATTCATAGTGGCAAGGCAAAGTAGAGAAGATAAACTGATACAGAAGTAATCCACTGATACTGCAAATACTTGGAAGGGTACTGACAGCTTTGGTCACTGTTCTGGTCAGCTAGTCAGTCAAGAAGGAAGTGGTTCTGGACAGTACTAAAAGACCAATATAGACTTAGAAAAATGGTATCAAATAAAAGGCTGGAAATATTGACCCGTTGGACCTTACTGCATGATGAAGAAGTTATGCCTCTGAAGGGGAATACCACAAATCTTGTAATAAACAAGATTCAGGATGCCAAGGATCCACAGTTAGGAGGTGAAATATATTACATTTTTATAGTGTCCAAGAAAAAATTTACAGTGGCACACAGGGTATTGCCTGTCTTGCCTAACATTTGTTTTCCAGGTCCCTGAGTACATCCCAGATCAAATAATTGAAAGGCAAATCTGAATGCTTTTTTGGTTTGTGAAGTTTTCAAAAAGTGGATGACTCTTTTTTCAGCCACATTCCTGGCCTAAGGCAAGACGGAAGTAGTTGTTTCAAGGCATAACAGAACTACACATTTAATTCAGCACCATATAGCATTTGTATATACATCATCCACACATGTCTCTGCAGAGTAGGACTGTTCCTGTTGTACTCTTCAGATCTTTCCCATGCTCCCTAAGGTCTTTTCCAGCAGCATATAAAGAACAGCATCTTTAAGTTTTTGCACTCCTCTAATATAAATCATGGATACTAGAAAGGAAGCAGCCTGGGAGAAAAGGACCTGCTGCAGTTAGCATGCTCCTGTCTCCATAGTTATTGCAGGTAGCATGCTCCTAGCTCCATGGTTATTGCAAATACCCTGCTCCTAGCTCCATGGTTATTGCAGGTAGTGTGCTCCTAGTTCTATGGTTATTGCAGGGTAGCATGCTCCTAACTCCATGGTTATTGCAGGTAGCATTCTCCTAGCTCCATGGTTATTGCAAGCACCCTGCTCCAAGCTCCATGGTTATTGCAAGTACCCTGCTCCTAGCTCCATGGATATTGCAGGTACCATGCTCCATTATTATTGTGAATACACATGAGCATTTACTTTGCTACCCTCCTGCAGGGATGATGTTGGAAGTGATGCTGATTATATTCAAAGCCAGTGCTGGTGTTGGCCTAGCTTTAGAATTAGATCCCCTGTGTTCAGATTGTCTGAAAGAATGGCTGTGGGGCTTTGATGGTTTTGAAGGAACATCCTAAGACTACCTTTCTCCTTTATCTAAGTGTTTTTTGCCTTCCAGTTTCTAGAATTGTTGTGCACTTTCAGTGTGACCTCTTTTTAGGTGCTTACCCTTTGCACTACTGAAAGCATTATTCAGCCCGGTAAGGGATAAACAGATATCGATGAAGAAAACAGAGCCAATTTCTGAAACAGTTTTCTGTTTCCTTTCATTTCCTTTTCTTTTGCCTTCTTGCAGGCTCTCTTCATGTATGAAGCTGAATAATAACATTGTTTAGTACTCTAGAGTAAGTTTGGGGTGAAGAAGACAGAAACAGGTGTCTTTGCAATCCCTCATATGCATTAGGCACTGATTGTGGCCTGCAAGATTTGCTAACCACATGAACCAACCAAAAAAGCAGCCAGCACCAATATTCAGCTTTCCAGTAGTTATATATTTATTATTCCATCACAAATACTGCATACCAGTTTTGTCTATAAGCCTTCATCAGTGCATAATAACCCTTCATTACATCACATGAAATAACCCAGTCCCAACTGCCATTGGTTATTACAACTGTTCATTAAGCCCTTGTAAAAACAAAGCACCTAATTTAATAATCCTTTTTTTTCTTTATAATTTAACCTTTGATGCCCTCCAATTTTATAATTTGTATGAAAATATACTCTATCAGTAATAGTAAACATAAATCTAGCTGAAGCATGTTTTAAAGTGTGTTTATACAAAGCACTAGTTAACTTAGCACGAATGTCACTCAATGTTAAGACATGCTTAATTTTAAATGACGCAAAGTTTGCTCCACATAGAATGCAGAGCATGAACAGGTAGCCAAATATACTACCCACTCTGTGCTACAATTGCC
Organism: Protopterus annectens; assembly: GCF_019279795.1. Classification (NCBI taxonomy): domain Eukaryota; kingdom Metazoa; phylum Chordata; order Ceratodontiformes; family Protopteridae; genus Protopterus; species Protopterus annectens. The sequence goes on from NC_056737.1 coordinate 426,762,773, forward strand.
ATAAGCTAAAATATCAAAGACAGTAGAACTATTTCTAGATGAAAACTGTTTATCCTTATTAACGAATTTGCAAAAATGACAATGTTTCCCCAAGGGAAACAACCCACTAGTCTGCGTCCATCTGATCCTCTCTGATGCTTCACCTTAACCTCCTTATAACTTCTTTTGTAATGATTGAACCATCGAGCCATTATTTTCCCCTTTCTATAAGAGAAAAGGCATTGGGGGGGGGGGGGTAAAATTTCCCTTGATCTATCTTCCATACCCAAACTATCCCAATGTTTAGATATAATCTCTTTAATTAAAGCAGTATTTTCAACAAAACTCCTAATAAATCTAATAGGTTGTGTATTTTCCTTATGTCTAATTTGATAGGCCAGCAATGAGGATCTAGATACCTGACTAGCTGCAACCTGTGCTTGTCTAATCAAACTCAAAGAATAAACCCTATTACAAAAATCTATGAATCCTATCTTGCTCATGGCATGCAAGATCAAAGAAAGAAGAACAAATCCTTCTAAGCCTTAAAATTGAGATTTAGGAATATTGTTGATCATATGTTTAGGATGACAACTGGTAGCATGTTTTAAGGTGTTAAACTGCAAGTATTTCCTAAATATAGAACTCCACAGTGTACCATCATCCATCACTGACTAATACGTCCAAATATGTAATGGTTTGAGAGTGATAATTGAGAGTGAATTATATACCCCATTTGTTTTCATTTAAGTAATTCACAAATTTTTGCAAATGTACAAAGTCCTCCCTCCATACTAACCAGCAGTCATCCAAATACATTGCCAAATATCCATAGCATCTAAAAATAAATTGAGACTCATCATAAATTAGCTATTCCTCCACATATCCCATGAAGAGATCAGCATATATTGGGGCAGATCAAGCTCCCATTGCTGTACCCTTCAGTTGTAAATAACACTGGTTTGCAAACTTTTTTTGTAAGGACATGTTCTGTCAAACCTAATAAAAATGTGTTAAAGCCAGGGGGATACAGGCCAGCCCTGTTTAACCAAAACTATACTGCCATAAGGCCAGCCTAATGTGGAATATTTGTATAAAGGGCAGCAACGTCTAAAGTGCACAACAACCATCAAGGTTCAATTTGCATGTCATCAATAATAATCAAAAACGGAGTAGTATCTTGAATACGAGATTGCACATATTTTAGTAATGGTTTGAGATATTTCGTAAGGAAAGCTGAAAGTGGTTCTGTCAGTGAACCTTTACCTGATACAATCAGTCTTCCAGGTGTTTTTTCCCAAATTTTTGTGATTTTTCAGTAGCATATAAAATCTTTGTTTCGCTCTGTCTGACACCATAAGATGAGAAACCGTGTTTTTAGATATATAATACCTTCTCCCATAGCTATCTGCAAAAACTCATCTATTTCTATTTTAAACATTGGTGTAGGGTCTAAATGCATCAGCTGATAAAATCTTTGGTCAAATAATTGACTAGTGGCCTCATTATAATACATACTCCAATCACTCACCACAATCGCACCCCCTTTATCCGCCTTATTAATTACTTTGTCGGTATTATGGCTCAATTTATACAGTGCCTGTCGTTGTATTCCAGATAAATTATTTTGCATATTTTTTCTTGAATCATACCTAAAACATAGATCCTTTAAGACCAGACTCTGAAAATTTGCCACATTTTTATTCATGGGGGGCATAAAGCCAGATGATTTAAATCTAAAATTCTCTGCGACATCCTCAGATAACATTTGTTGGACAAAAAATAACTTTAAATTCAAAGTTCTACAAAACAACAAAACATCCTGGGCAAAAGTAAATTCCAATACAAAATGACTGGGTATAAATCCTAATCCTTTATTTAACAATTCACATTCAACCTGTGATAACTGCACAGATGAAATATTGTGTACATTCTGAGTAGCGTCTACTTCTGTATCATCACTTGTAAAATTGAATCTAAACTTGTGGTCCCTATTTTTATGTTTGCATCCACCCCTTCTAGTTCTCCTAAAGGAGCATTTAACCTTTTACTGACAGGTGATTGTGAAGATGTAGATATTTCTGTGTCAGTCGCAGATGAAAATTCATCCGCTGAAGTATCAGATAAGACATTAGTAGTTTTCAAAATGGATCTTTTTATCTTGCGCCTAAAGGTGCCCAAAGGTGCCCAGATTTGAAGTTTTTTCTACAAACTGCACAGTTTTTTTATAGTCAAAAGGTTTACTCATAGAGTAATCCTTTACACCCCTATGAAATTTTTGATCTTGCTGGATTTTAAAGCCTTTTCTATCAATAACGGATCTCTAGAAAGTGCTGTAGTTTGTTCTGATTAAATTGTCTCATCCTTATAAGGTTTAACCTTGTCACACAACTCCATAATAGTATTGATCAAAACTGCAATCTTCCTTTCATAAAAAGTAAACAAAATCTTAAATGACATAGAAGCCATCTGCTGAACCTGCTTCCATTCTTGAACTAACAAATCATCTAGTCCTTTAACATAGGGTTGTGGTTTAACACACAATCCCCTAGGAGAAATGTTTTTAGCTAAGTAAGCTTTGAATAATCTCAAATGCCAGACACGAGTCCCAAGTTCTTTCATAACTGCAGATTGTTTGTGTCTTTCGGCTTTTCCTGGTTAGGGGTCGCCACAGCAGAACTCCGGTCCACTAATGATTGACAGTAGAGTTTTTACGTGCTGGCTTGCCGGGCCTAACGCACAACCTTCAACGAAGGAATGCCCGTTCATGCATGTCGCCACACAGAAGACGCTCTAACTGAGAATCCAACAGGCAACGTCTAACTGTGAGGCGACAATGCTACCGCCGCACTACCACCACAGTACACTTGAATAACTCAACACATGATTCCTTATCTGTCCCATTTGGTGATTTGTTAGTATCCCCACCCTGAGCTGTATCAAAACCTGTAAGTCATCCTAATCAGTTGACAAGCCTTTTAAAAGTTGAATAAGATCTATGTCAAGATTTTCATTAGAACCAAAATCACCTTGTAAGTATCAAGCTGTATTAAATTGGCGCAAAGACCTTAGTGTAATTTTATATAGCCAAAGAAGTCTCCCCACCTACTGTTCCAATAACTACCAAACAATATCACACAACTGAAAAATATCACCCACAAAAAATACAATGAGTCATTTGTAAGATCCCCACGTTCATGTATCAGAATTTTACATACTAGTCAAAATAACTAGAATATAATTATTATGACAAGTGCTAACAATAAATAACTAGCTTATTGAATGTATTAAATAAGATGACTTCAATATGGTTAGCAGTGGCAAATTATATATATATATTTCCCCTTTATAATCTCGAAATACTGAAATCTCAAATTTCAGTATCTCTCGACTATAAAGGCAAATGACTCACAATCCCGAAACCCAAAATCACGAAACACACAATCACGAACATACATACACCATACACCATACACCACACAACACACACACTATTCTACCTGCAGCACACAAACTATACAATCCTACACTACATGTAAGGGCACCCCCCACCACCCTACTTATAAATAACAACTCCGAGATCGCACAAACAGAAAAAAAAAAAAAACTCACACACACTCACACACACTCACACTCACACATCCAACACTCACACTTCCACCTCCTTACCCTAACCCACACGTACAACTTACAAAAACACTCGCACACCTTAAATTCCGGACACCATCCCAGCTAAACAGTTCACTTCACGTAGTGTAAATGCATAAGCCTGGATTCGAGATATTCGGATTCACACTTATGCACTTTCGCTATTTTGAAGTTTTGCCTTTATGGTCTTGGGATACTGAAATTCGAGATTTCAGTATTTTGAGATTAAAAAGGGAAACCATAAATATGCACTTAGCCACAATCTGACCCAGTTATCCCACCAAAATTTAAGTATGAGTCTCCACTTATATACACTTTCCAAATCAAAACCATAAAGATAAAGATAGGGGTTACTGGATGTTATTTCACAACTATAAACCTATATCCCCAAAACAAGATTTGCTAAACCACGTGTACACTTCTTGAAGTGTGATGGGAAGTTAATGATGTCTGATATGAAGTTCTGAGCATTGAAAATATTTGTAACAAAAAGGTTACATTTCCTAAAGTGTAAATTAATAGACAGAAATGTGTAAACTATTCATTGAAAGTTCTTTGTTGTAACTTGCCAGTGACTGGTGTGTGTTTTGCCAGACAGACCCTATATTAAGTATAGGTAAAAAGTGTCATCCTGAAGTAAGATGCAAAATTTTCCTGAAAATGATGTTGGAGTTGGGGGGGGCTGGACCAATGACCTATAGGGTCACCTTCTTTCCTGTTACAAGTGACACAGTAGTGAGATTATTTCATATTCTTTTCTTTTGTGATAATGGGATAGATGGACTGGTAACCATGACCTTCTGTAGCTGTGGCTTACAAAATGGTAATTTATATATTGAGAAGTGCAAATGAAATGACCTAGGGCTTGCATAAAATATATGCTTTTATATTAGATCTAACAAATGTACATTGAAAGAAACCAACATGCAAAAAGCACACAAATATTCCTCCTATGCCAGATGTTCTTTGTGTTTCACTGTTGCAGTCATCACATTTGGGTTATCTGCCTGCAGGTAGCCCTCAGCCGGCCTGAATACCAGTGTCTTGGGATTTCTGTGTCCGATGCTGTCTCTTCTTCCATGACATCAGGTCATCAGGGGTGTAAAACATGCAGCCAATGCCATTACATCAGTCTTTCTTGCTGTGCGATGCCCAAAGCAGAAGCAGTTCGCAAGTGCCGGTCAGCCGACTTCTGAAATTTTCATTTTTCGAGTTTCAGACCTGAAGTCTTCTAAAAGATAAGTACCCTGTTGGGGATCCTTTTTTCTTGCTCTAACCGATGCCAGAAAAAATTAATAATTGTCTTGCCTGTGGAAAGCAAATACCTCACAGTGATTTTCATTCTTACTGCGTCACCTGTTTAGGCCCAGAGCACGACGTCCCTCGCTGTCAGTTTTGTGCCTTGTTCAATACCCGAAATATTCATCGCCGGGCTATTTTTGTAACTAAATTCTTTCGCTCTCGATCTCCGTACTCCGAAATGTCTTCTGTAAGCCATCCCAACTACCGATCTTCCAAAAAAAGAAAGGATAAAGATAGAAACAGACCACATAGGTCCAAGGCTGCCGATAACTCTACCGTTAAGCTAGTCGCCAATCCACCGGTAAAAAGCGAGATGCTTTTGCAGCCCCTGATACCCACTTCTACAGATTCGCAGGCCTCTACCGAGACCCATTCAGAGTCTGGTATGCCGCGAGATGCTTCTTCGACTATGGAACCTGTGGATGTCTCTACCTTGGATGGGTCCGGAGTGGCTGTGCAGGCACGGCTTCTGAGGGTGTTTTCAGGCCTTCCGATCTTCATATTAAACAGATGACTTACTTTCAAACAAAATTACTGAATTTTCAGGCCTAAAGTTCACACTATGCCTAGGAAACCAATGTCCAAAGAGGCCCACATGCCACAAAAACAAATGATTAGAATGGCTGAAGACCTCATTACTTTAATTAGGGGAAGCCACCTTCCCCCTCAAAAAGACCCAGAACTGATTTTCCTTCTGATTCTTCTGATCAGGAATCTGATTACTCTGATCCTTCTGATTTCCAGGATATACCCTTATCTACCTATGAGGATTCTGATGCAGAGGATTCCATTCCCTCTGCTTCCCCTCCAGAGGATTTTTCCTTTGGTGAAACCTTGCACACCCTTAGAAAACATTTCTGCTGGGAGAGCCAGGACTACTCCCAGTCCAAAAAGAGACTCAGGGAATTTTTAAGCTTGCCTCAGCACAAGCCTCTAGCTATCCCTCCTGTTCTGGAAATTGTAGATGTCTTCCTGGAATCCAGCGTTACCCCTGATACCTTGCCTCCAGCTCCCAGGAAACCTGACCGGTACTATAGAGTGCCTGACTCCCATAAATTCCTTTTTAGGAATCCTACTGCAGATCCAGAGACCATTTCCCTAGGACCTAAAGGCATTAAGGCTACAACTGCCAAAAATCCTACCCCTTCGGACAGGGATTCCAGGGCATTAGATGGGGGGAAAAGGTATATACCTCTGCCTCGCTTGCCATTAGAGCTTTAAATTGCTAGTTTCATATGTTAAAGTATCAGCAGCATACTATGGAGCTAATTAAACAAAAAATGCTGTTGATTCCTGATTGTGCAGATTTACAAGAGTTAATGCATTCTGCTAACCAAGTTGGTAAACACACTTTGCAAAGTGGGTTTGATGCTTTAGAAGCATCTTGCAGAGCTGCTGTCACTAGGTCTGTTCTTAGAAGACATGCTTGGCGTAAGGAACAAAATTTGCCAGATCATGTCAAAGCAAAATTACTGGATGCACCATTAATTCAAGAGCGTCTGTTTGGTAATAAAGCAGAACTCCTCAAAAGGAGGAGAAGGCTAAATCTATGCAAACTGCTAAGGATTTCTTACAAGTACAGCCACCTAGATTCAGTAGGCATTGGCCTTCAAAAAACTGGTCTTTTCCATTCCCTTCCAGGCCTTCTCAGCCCAAACCCAGGGGCAGCAGGCCACCAAGACTTCAGTCTCAGGCTACAGTGGAGTGCTCCCATGTCCAAAACAGGGAGTAGTAAGCCTCCATGCTTTGGTAAAATTGCACAATAACTTATCCTTAACTCTGCCATGCCTTGCCCAAGTACTTGCACCTTTAGGAGGAAAACTTGCACTGCATGCCAAAAATTGGCAGTACATTACCCTAGACAAATGGGTCTTAAATATTGTTTCCCAGGGATACAGATTCCAATTCCACTCACTCCCATCCATAAGCAGATGGCCAGACCTACCATCAAACCAGTGGGCAGAGGCCCAAAAGCAAGTACTTTCTCTTCTCAGTATCAAGGCTATTGAACCTGCCCCAGCAGAAGAAAAGGGGCAAGATTTTTACTCCAGACTGTTTCTGGTCCCCAGAAAAGAAAACTCTTTGTGTCCTATCCTGGATCTGTCTATTCTCAACACCTTTTTGTTGGTTCCAAAATTCAAAATGTTAACTCTCCAACATGCAGGCAGAGAGGAATTCAAATTTACCCATTCTTGGACGATTACCTGATTCAGGCAGACAGTCAGGAATTCCTACTTCAGCACCTGGCATTTGTAAAGAGACTTCTCACTTCACTGGATTACACCATCAACGAAAAAAAATCACAACTGGTACCCAGCCACCAGATTGTGTTTCTGGGAGCAAGCTTGAACATAACTTGTCAGATGGCATTCCTCACTCCAGAGAAACAAATTTATTTGACAAACTATTTCAATCTACTGGCCACCAAAACCCGGCTATCTGCAAGAAAAATACTGCAAGCCCTAGGGTTCATGGCATCTTGGATTCTACTAATTCCATATGCAAGACTGCATTTGATGAAACTTCAATGGTACCTAAATAGTCTCAACATTTTCAGGACCTGGAAACACTGATTCTATCATTCCTTGCTTAAGGACAGAGTTCCTTTGGTGGGCAGAGGCCTTCGACCCACAACATTCTACCCCCTGCCGCCCAAACCCTAACAACGGACGCATCAGACTATGCATGAGGGGGCACCAATGGCAGGGCAGTGCATTCAGGGCAAATGGAACCCAAAGCAAATGCACCTGCATATCAATCAAAAAGAAATGCTAGCTGTGCAGAATGCTCTGACAGCCTTCAAGGGCCTTATTCTTCCAGGACAACTATTGGTAAAGACAGACAACACCACAGTTATGTGGTACATAAACAAGCAGGGGGGAACCCATTCCTACCCACTTTGCAGACTAGCCATGGCTCTGTGGAACACAGCCTTGAGCAAACAAGTGCACTTACAAGCTCAATTCCTGCCAGGCAAACTAAATTCACTGGTAGATGACTTAAGCAGAAATCTCATGGATCCACACGAATGGAAACTGGAATGCAAAATATTCAAGCTTTTGAGGAACAGGTGGGGGGCACCAGAGGTGGACCATTTTTCTTCCCATCAGAACTATCAATTGAGCAAATATTGCACCAGAACTCCTCACAGCCAAGATTGGAAATTGGATGCCTTGTCCTTCACCTGGGAAAGCCTCTCAGTCTATGCTTTTCCCCCTCTGCCACTCCTCTTTAAGGTTCTACTAAAAATCAAACAGGACAAGCCAAGGACAATCCTGATTGCACCAGACTGGCCACGCCAGCACTGGTACCCTCTTTTGCCCAGTATGACAGTGCTACAACCATGGCACCTGTCTCGGACTCCTCCTCTGCTGTCCCAGCAGGCAGGCCAGATTCTGCACCCTCAGCTACAGACCCTGAACCTTGCAGCCTGGCTAATCCCCTGAATTGAGCACCAGCAAACCTCCGTAAGCAGGTACTGGATGTCATTCTTGAGGCAAGGAGGCCTAGTACTAGAAAATCCTATTCGGAAAAATGGAGAAGATATAGTTCCTGGAGCTAGTCCCCGGAAATGGGCACAACTGTGCCCAGCTTACCTCATATACTAGATTACTTAACAGAAATGCTCCACAAAGGCCTATCCTTCTCTTTAATTAAGATCCATGCCTCTGCCATCTCAGCTCATTATAATACTGAGCCCACCCCTCTTCTCTCATCCTCTGGTAAAACCGTTCCTGAGAGGAGCCTAAAATTTAAGATCTCCCCCCCCCAGGACAGCTCTGTCTCCAGCCTGGGACCTTAACTTTGTATTAGAAAAACTCACACTTCTGCCCTTTGAACCTGCTGCTACAGCAGAGTTAAAATTCCTCTCATGTAAAACAGCTTTACTTCTAGCCATCACTTCAGCAAGAAGATGGTCTGAATTGCAGGCCCTTATGGCAGTGGAACCCTTCATTGTCTTCCATGTAGACAGGGTTTCCCTCAGGACTAACCCATCCTTTATGCCCAAGGTGGTGTCGAATTGACTGGTTTAAAGCCACACTAATTTGCCAATCTTTTTTCCTAATCCTCAGAATAAAGGGGAAAGGATCCTGCATTCCCTGGACGTGCACAGGCAGCTTAGATTATATCTGGACAGGACTAAACCTCTCAGAAAATCTGACAAGCTGCTAGTCAGCTTTGATGCAGGGGCAGAGGGCAAGGCCATTTCAAAGTAAACCATTTCTAAATGGATAGCACACTGCATCCATTTCTGCTAAAAGCACCATGGGAAACCCACCCCAAAGGGGATCAGAACTCATTCCACTAGGGCTACATCTACCTCTACAGCATTTCTCAGGGGAGTCCCTACCAGGGACATACTGGAAGCTGCAACCTGGAGCTCTGTACACACTTTCACCAAGCACTACCACTTGCCTATATTTTCTAAATCCAGAGCTGGATTTGCCACAGCAGTCTTACAGGGCCTGATTGTCAGCCCTAATGCTTCATAACTACCTCCACCCTTCCTTAGCTTTGGGAATCGACCCAAATGTGATGACTGCAACAGTGAAACATGAAGAACATAGTACAGTTGTGTACACTTACCATAGATGTTGATGTTCAAGTGTATTCACTGTTGCAGTCCTGGTTACCCTCCTTCCAGCCCCCCTGACTTCTCTTGATTTCTTTCCTATCCTTTTTGTCTGGCATATCTTATATCATTGGTATTTGTTTTTTGCTGGGGGGTATTACATACCATGCAATTGCTTCCTATTTTGGGGGCAGCTGACATCTGGGGCAAGAAAAACTGATGTAATGGCGTCAGCTGCATATTTTATACCCCTGATGACCTGATGTCATGGAAGAAGTGACAGAATCTGATGCATAAATCCCAAGAGTCAGGTATTCAGGCCAGCTGAGGGCTACCTGCAGGCAGATAACCCAAATGTGATGACTGCAACAGTGAATACACTCGAACATCTACATTTATGGTTAGTGTACACAACTGTACTTTCTTCTCCACCTTCCCCCAGTTCTGTTCTTCACCTTCTGTGATTGTCATACATTCTGCCATATATATATATATATATATATATATATATATATATATATATATATATATATATATATATATATATATATATATATATATGAGATCCACACAGCAGTACCACTGTGTCTTAAGGTTCTCAGTTTATGTATTCCTTAGAGAGGTTATGAAGGAGTGATGTGACTGTGTTGTAATTATGTATCAGGAAGAAAGTTATTTTTGTATTAGAAAAGGTTACGGAATCCTGTTATAAGACTGGGTGTATATGTATAAAATATATAAAATGGGTGTTTGGAAGAATGAGAAGCAGGTGGTGTTGAAAGTACCTATTCACAGCTCCGAGCTTAAGTAAGAAATTAAATATGGGAGCAGAATTCAGAAATATTAATTCGACATATAACAGACTTTTTTTTTTTTCAATTAAAAGTTGGAATGAGTAGGCAGATTTAAAGCAGGGAATGATAGGTCAGGAAGCCTAGCAGATTGTAACAGTAATTCTGTGTAGATCTGCTAACATGTACCATTTGTGTATATTTTAATCACACACTGCTATCTTCAGACAGTTTTGAATCCTTACTTTATTTTAATTGCTAGAAGCTTCCCCAGTATAATCATTCTTGCCTTATTCCTGTCATGGTTTCTGCCATGACCTCTCTGCCAGGAAATCATTGCTGATTTATAATGTTTCTTCCATGGTTTGCGTAATCTGAAGCTTTTATGAACCAGCCCTTTCTTTCTGTTCAGTGACTCCTTTCTCCCAGGGTATTGTGCTCTCCTTCTGTTCTGCGTTTTCTTCCTTTGCAATCTTTTTCCTACTCCTGAACTTTATTAACTGTCAAAAGATATTATTATGTTGGCAAATGTCATTCTGGTATTTGTTTCAGATGTTTCTCCTACTTGGATTTGAACCCAGCATCCTACAGTTATGTCAGCATTTAGAAAATTATAGCAAATTAAGTCAAATCTTGAACCTGAAAGCAATGCTTTTTAAAGAATGTACTACCATTGCACTCACTCTGGCATGGGAAGACTAGTGGCTGGGTCCTTTGCTGGATCCGTTTTTGTTTACCCAGTTACATGCTTGTTATTCTGCACTGTTACTTACTGATCCTCCAAACTTGTCAGTTTTGGTATTCTTGGATTGGTGTTTATCCAAAAATGCTGCATTTTTAGGCTTGGTGGAAATATCTTTCAGGCCCTGTAATAACAAAGTCATTCAGTGTTTCATCTTGAGGCCCTTTTTTACTTTTTCAGTCTAAGCAAAAGCAGATTTGTCCTATGGGATGTCCATTTTCCCCTAGCAGTTATTTGTAGTGGTATAAATAAATTACACACATTTGGCCCAACCTTGTGTGTTTAATACACATGCAGAAATAAGTGGAATAATTATGTCTTCTAGAGTGGCTAATACTGCATCTTAGATACTTACATACTTTTAAAGGTTTGTTATGGAGTTGTTCCTTGTTTAACAATTTGTAACTGTTAAGACAAACAAAACACACACAAAAACATACATGGAAAAATACCTATGTGCTTAATTTAAAAGATTATCAATTAAGCTCTTATTAACATGCTTGTATAGCTAACAAGTGCACAATAAAAGTAAGAACACGTACAATAATTGGGGGTGGCTCTACAACAAGTTCAGTATTACAGTAGTCTGGGATCATTTGCTTGCAAGCCATGTTTTTGTTTCAGATAAGTTTTCTGATCAGTAAGGCTAACAGTGGTTTTCTTTGTCTTACATGTGCATTTTTAGTCAAACATTTTAACTTTGCTTCTTGCATACGTTTCCAGAAAGCACATTCAAGTCAGAAATGTAAACAGTGTCTCCAACGCCCATTGCTTGGAGCTAGTAATGTTCTCATAACCAGCCTGTTCCTTTAGTCCATGTTCAGGACTTCCTGCATCTCTGGCCACCTCACATGCATGCATTAGTCTAGGAAGGCAAAGATGAAAGAAGCTTTTGTTGCAGTCTGTTCATTCAGACTTAGGAGGTACTTTTTGCCTGATTCTTCATCTTTTCATGCATGATATGTATTGATTTGAGGTAGAACTAAAGGTAAACATCTGTGCTTATTGCTTTGGGAGCTTGCATGTTACAGTGGATACATACTAACTGATACAAGTAATATTACACCGTATGTCATATAACTGGAAAATAATGTTGACAGTAGGGAAATATTTACTTTTACCAGTAAAACAAAAGCATTTTTACCAGGATCCTGCCTGCACGTCCGTATATGGGGGTCGCATCCTCCCATGTCCCTCACTTCTGTAATTTGATCAAGTCTGAAATCATTCAACCCTGTGAGCAACAGAAATACTTCCTTATCTTTAAATGTATGTGATCTAAAAAATAATAATAAAATAAATAAATAAAACATGAAGTTGCAGTATGAAAGTAACATGGAAACACATTTACCTAGTCGTGCTGTATTGTGTATCTCAACCAAATGAAATGTGACATTAAAGTGAGTCCTCCAAGAAAAAGGCCATTTCCTTCAATGCTCAGTTTGTTCCTCGATGTCTGACCAGCTTGGACTCTCAGGTTTGGTTTTGAACTTGGTTTTCACTGATTTCGAACACCTTTCCTTTGTTGTAGAGCATTAGCTGTTTTCCAGACAACTGATCTTTCTTTCTTCTTTTTTTTTTCATTTGTAGCTGCAGTTGCATTACTTTTGAAAGTAAAGATATTCAGGAGCCTTAAATAAGAAAACAAATAATGTGGAAGCCCATAACTTGGGTAACTGGGCCAAAGGAATCAAACTGAGGCCTGTATCAATTTCTCATTGAGTTGTATATGTTTATGTGCCTTTGTTCATTGAAAGGATTATCCTTGTCTGGAATAAAGGAGAAGCACACAACAAGACTCATAGCAAAAAACATGGCATGTATGTCATGCTTCTATAATTTGATTCTCCACCAATAAATAGGTATGGATTGCCTCTGCAGATACACAAATCTTTTTATTCTGCAAAAGTCTGCTGTGTGGGTGATTTTTAGCCATTTTCTAGCAGCTAAAATGGCTGCTGTCTAGGTGAAAATGGGAAAATGGGTTATTTTTAGTTCATCCTTCAGCAGTGCCCCTGCATTGTCATATTCATTTAATTTACACAGTGGTTCAGTAATTTATGTACATCTTCTATTAGGCTAACAAACCATCCATCATTTACTAGAACAACAGGTGACACAAAATTTGTTGTTTTACAAGCAGCTTGTTGTTGTACAAAGTATTTGGGGGAGGCGTCCTTTCTGTTGGTGGAGATTTTAACCATTTTTTCAGCCTTATCGTCAACTTTTGTTTAACAAAAGCCCAGGTGCATCATGGTTAATAAATAAAGATAAGTAAACAGGAACCAGACTAATATAGTCTAATTCAAAACATTATGGCTATTTCAGTAAAGTAAGAAAACAAGTCTGTATGAATAAGTGGGGTTTAAGGGACCCAGTAAAGCAAACTGAGTAGTGAATTCCTCAGGAGCTGGGGTCTACTAACCAAGATAACAAAGGCTAGGTATATTGAGCTGAGCACTGTGAATTACTGGTAGCCCCAGGTGCAGACTAGCCATTAAGGGATGAAGAAGTCTTTAAATATGTGGGCCTACATTATCCAGGCTAAATGTATGTTAGAATGACATTCTTGTACTTGGTTCTGCATAAGACTGGAAGGCAGTGCAAACTCTGCAGCCATGGAGTATTACTGCATTAGTTATAGAAACAATTGATAGTATAGTTGTGGACTTGTGCAGAAGCTGGATTTGCCAGATGTCAGTACAAGGAAGGGCTGCCCTTGTAAAGGCCATTTCAGTGACCTTACAACTCTAGATTATATCATGGTTCATAATAGTAAGGAGTACAGATGCAAAAGGTCCATCTCTGTGACTTCCTCTCATCTCCTGTCTTTCAGAAGACTTTGCTTGGGAATCAGGATAGTTGGTATCCAGGTGTGAGCGAGACATTTACTACTGTGTTTTGCTTTTCAGTGGCATCTTTGCACTGCTGCATTCATTTAATACACACTTTGGCACAGTAATTGCTAACATCTTTTAACAGAAAAAAGGGGCAGTCCCCTTGTATGTCAGGGCTCCAGGAGATTAGTCCTTTTATATATTGGGATGTCAGGGTGACCAGTCCCTTCATATGTCTTCATATGGTTTTAATATGTAAATATATAACCGTTTCTCTGCATTGCATTTCTCTATTGTATTTCACATTGTATTATGCTGTTCTGTCTTATTGTCTTCTGTATGGAGCTTTTCTCCCAGGGCCTCCGCTGAAAATGGACATATATCCAGTCGGTCCTTCCCGGTCAACAAATGTAAAATAATAAATAAATAAATGTCAGGGCACCAGGGGGACCAGTTTCCTCATATGTTTGGGCACCAAGGTACTCCATGAAATATCTGATCCAAGCTGGAGTGAGCCTGATCAGGAGTCCTCAAGTTGGCCACAGTGGTAGAGTGCCAGTATTGTTTTTCACACACTTCCATAAAAGATTGTGTGGTTGAAAGGTGCCATTGCAGAAGGAGATTGTCTTTTTATCCCCAGGTGCAGTGAAAAGAGTTGTTATTGTTTATTTTTAGTTCTCCACAGATGTCATTGATTTCAGCCTTCCCTATTACTTGCTTCCAAGGATCCCTATTGTTTCAGCTCAAGTGCCTCAGCGCTGTCCCACTGTGTCATGCAGTATGAAGGTCTGCCCACCTGGAGAGCTCCTGCTCGCAGAGGTATCCACTCCACGATAGACTGTAGGTGGATGCACCATGTCGATACTTCAGTATAGGATAGGACAGGTGAGAAGGTGTCGCACTGCAGCTCTGCTGTGAGTTTTTTTTTTCTACTTGCCCTAACCTACTCCCAGCATGCTGAAATCATGTGATAGGATGACTGATTGATATAATGTGAAGCTGGTCTTATGCAAGGCCACAGATTCACTAAGCAACTACTTATCTTTGACCTATTCCTATTCAGAGCCTTTAAGAGCTTACGTTAAAATGACAGGGTTCACTGAGAAAGGCTTTAATTCAGAACTGGGCAAGGTGAATCTTTATTGTAGAGTTGGACATGTGGGGAAGGTAGGTTTTTGTCTACAAAGCAGGTACTTTATGCTTCTGCCCACCTATCTGTGCCACTCGTGTCTGTTTCCTCCTGGCTTCCATTTTGTCCAAATGCTTTGTATCACAATAGCTCTGTACTGAGCTAGACGTGACCCTTCACTGGGTTGGTCTCCCTTCTCCTCAGGAGGTTGACCTTGCAAAACTTCAGTGTTTAGCCCTGGAGATTGAGAGATACTGTGTGAAATTGCATGTGTGCAGCTGAGACACACTGTACTTTTAATTTCCTAGCTGTGACAGTGGCTAGTTTAAAGCTGTTGGGGGTATTGACACTGTCACCTGTTTACCTAGCATTGACCCATAAGGCACATGGTCTCCAGAGATTGCACAGGCCCTCCCCCTGAGATGGGAGATCTGGACATCAGTTGTATCATCCTAGCCCCACTCCCTGACTCCCCAACCTTGGGTTGCAAGCGATGCACAAAGCAGGTACCTCTGTGAGCCTCTCTTAGGTGGCAAGTAATCTTTTCCTTAATGTTTTGCTAGGTGTTAGGCCAGACAAAGTGAATTTATGAATATCCAAGTCCTGCAGTCAGGCTCCAGTTAAATAGCTTATGAAGAGGTTATTCAGCGCAAGTTTCGCACTATTTATCAAACAGCCTGGTATGTTATCTGTTCCCATGGAAGAAGTGTTCTTAGCTTTGGACAGCACTTTCAGTACATGTTCTTAAGTAATGATTGTAACTTTGAAAGATACGGGAAGTTTTAAGGCTTTGAGTAATCCTCCAGAGAGTAAAAGTCAAACTAAACATATTTTCTAGCATATAGGCAATATCCACCAGGTCAAAGTAGGCTGTGGTATTTAATATAACTGTTGCGTGTTGTTTCTTAGTTTCCTAATATAATTAAATAATGATTTGTAATGGTCTGTTTTACTAAAGCTTCTTTCTCAGGTGGTAGGCAAAAGGGAGAGGGATGCATTAGGGTTTAGGGTATTATCTTGGCTGCAAAGGGAGTATGGAGAAGCCTTGATGCAAAGTTTATTCCTGGAAGAAGGGCAGAATTGTTAATCTTTGAAGGTCAAGGTTGAAAGCAGAGTATACAATACAAGGTGAGCTAGGTGCTAAAAGCTTTTGTTGTGTTTTAAGGGTCATTATTGCAGTTACCATCAGTAGAGTTCAGTTAACAAATGACTGAATAATGAGAAATCCCTTTCATAGTAATTTTTTGGACTACAGAAGAAGAGAGCCCTGATTTGTAGAGAATATCAGCGCAGAAAGTGATATTAGTAGGTAGCAAGATACAGTTAATATCTTTTATATCAGAATGGGTTTCAGAAGAGATCTTGGGTGGACACTCGTGGTAAAAGTGCTTTTATCTCTTACTGTGAGTAACTGCATGGACCTTAAAGGCCTAATTGATTTGGTAGTTATTTAGTCTTTAGACTATGAACTCTAAAGCTGTGCATATCTAGTTTGCTTAGATGGATTTTGATGATTCAGTTTGTAAAAGGCTGTAAGTAGGTTAAGAAACATGGTGCCTGTAAGCCATTGGCGTTCTTTTGAAAATATTTTGTCTTTTACTGGTTGTATTGCCGTTTGTGTATCATGAACATACCTGAGTCCATTTTTTTTTATTTAGTTACTGATCGAAAAGCTGATTACAGAGCAGTTTCTAAAATATCTTAATTATATGGCAAAGGTCTTGGGGAGGGGTTTGGAGAAATGGAATAATGAGGTAGTTTTTAAACTGGGGAGAGTAAATTATTTGAAGAGAGCGAGAGAGATTAAATATATAAGTAACAGATTTAGTGTGAGGGTAAGCACCACTGTGAAAGTGTTATAAATCAGACTGGATTTAGTACCAAGTCTTTTACTTATTCCTTTTAAAGTGATTTACCAAAAGTAAAATGTTGGTGTCCGTAGAAAGTTTTGTGAGGGAGAAGTGTTGGGATAAGGCAGAGGAGTATTGGTCAGATTTCCAGTATTAATGTTTCCAGTGTTAGTTGTAAGATGGAGAAGCAGGGTGGTAATCATTTTTTTAAATATGGAGGGATGAAGTGTTCATAGGACTATAGGATATGTCATGGTAATGTCCTTAATCAATGTCCAGAGTAGCGTGAGTTGTGAGGCCACTGTTGTGAGTTTATAAAGTGAGTAGAAGGCTTGTGCTTCTTTTATTTCAAGTGTCCACTTTTGCCTTGGTGTACTGAAGGTTTTGTGAAGTTCTGTAATCTTAATGGATTTCCATAATTCCAGGGCCTTTTTCCTAGTTTTAAGGAGCTTTATCAATTGAAGAAGTAAGCCTGGGCAAAACTGAATTTTAACAAACCCTATATTTAAAGGGTAGTGTTTAAGGATTTGCATTGTTACAGTATTACATATGATAAGTACTTCAGATGGTCTAATGCTTGATGTATTAAGGACAGCCTGCATTATAATGTCTATGACCCAAGTAAACAATATCACATACTTGAATGTGCTAGAGTTGCTCACATCTCAGCGCAATACCATATTCATGGGTGATTTCAAGTATACCACCATAAACTGGGAAACCTACACAACCACTAACATGCAGTCTCAAAGATTCCTGAATTTTGTCAGTGCAGACACCCTGGAACTGCTAGTCTACACACCTTCTTCTAGTGGTGCAAATGTCCTGGATCTGGTACTTACAAATATGAAGGGACATTGCTTCCCCACTTGTGTAATGTCCTCACTGGTCAGATCAGATCACAAAGTGGTAACCTTGAAATAAAAGTTGAACTCCCACTTTTCCAAGGCTAACTATCTCCTATTAAGTGAATGGATAGGTAAATTCCAAGTCCACCCAGACTCTGAGAACACTGTGGCATATGCAGACGTGTCTATGGAAGCCATGTACAAGCATGTAAATAACTGCATAGAAACAGCAGTACCAAACCAAAATAAACTTTGGAAAAACTCCAAAAACAAGCCTTTTTGATGGACCCCCAGTATAAATAGGTTGTTTAACAAAAGAAAGAAATTCCTGTGCAAAAATAGGAAGGGCTATGCTAAAAAGACAAAAAAACTCCATCAGACTCAACAAGCAACTCAGGGACTAATAAACTCCACCAAAGCCAACTTTGAGATGAAAATAGCCTGCCAAACTAATAACCACAGGGCATTTTTCAGTTATGTATGCAACCTTAAAGGGAACAGTGTGCTGAACTAATAGTAAATGGAACTTACTATACCGAAATGGGGGACTAGAGCAAATTTGCTGGCCAATAAATTTGGCTCCAGTTTCACCCCCCCACCATCATTTCTTGCCAGGAAATACCCTCTACCATTTCTACCCCGACTATCACTAAAGAATAGGTCCTCACTGCACTCTCCTGAGCTACAAATGCTGCATCAATGGGTCCTGATAATATCCAGGGATTCCTCCCAAATAGCTTGAAACATATTTTGTCAAACCCACTAGAATCTCTCTTCAACCACAAGCTTCATCCTTGGGGAATGGAGGACTACAACTGTCATCTCTCAACACAAAGGCAGACCATCAACAGACCCAGGGAACTACAGACCCATAGGTTTGACTAGTCTTTATATGCAAGGCCATGGAAATAATTATTGTGGGCCTGATAAAGACATGGGAAATCTTCAGACAATGGACCCTTCCCAGTTCGGTTTCATCAAGGGTAGGTCATGCCTACTAAACTTGGTGAACTACTTTGAGAAGGTAGGGCACTAGAGCCATGAGTAAGGACAAAATGGTACATACTGCCTACCTTGACCTAGCAAAGGTATTTGACATAATACCTCACTCTGGTATTACAGACAAACTCAGAAATTTAGGCATAAATCCCTATGTCAACCGATGGATAGCCAAATGGCTGACAGGACACAGGAAGTTAGGGTGGGGGAATCTACTTCCACCAAGAGGCCTGTTACTAGTGGTGTCCTACAGGACTCTGTACTGGGATCTCTCCTATTTGGAATATACTTCTCTAAAGTCAAAGCAAATGTAGAGGCCCTTTGGCTGACCAAATTTGCTGACAACTTCAAGCTGGGTGCAATAACTGAATCCCCCAAAGATGTAGATATCCTCCAGGAAGGTTTAGAACAGACAAATAACTGATGCCAAAACCATGACCTAAAACTCAGTGAAAAAATGAATAATCATGACCTTTGGGAAGACGACCACTCCTGTAAATTACAACATTGATAACACTCTTCTAAGAGTAGACCCAGTGGTAAGGAACTTGGAAAGCAGGTTGACAGTAAGACAAATATTTTTCACCATGTATCCATTGTAGTGAGAAAATCCTTCCAAGTGGTGCAACTTGTAAGTAAGGGCATGGCATCCAGCTCTAAGGAAATCATAGTCCCAATATACTCAGCCCATATTAGACCATTAGTCAAGTACAAAGGACCCTTCAAACATGTACCTGACCAGGCATTTGCAACAGCTGGAGAGGCCACAGAGTTTCCTCACTAAAGGAATACAGGGTGTAAATATGTCCTGTGTGGACCACTTCAAAGCCTCGACCCTGTAACCAGTCTCCTACAGATTATTGAAGTGTGACCTATGCCTAACCTACAAGGCATTCTCTGATCAAGCCATGATGGATCTGCTACACATTCACAAACAGCACTAGAATTACCTGATTTAAGGATCTACACCTTGTTTGTGACATAAGCAAAACATGTTGGAGGGAGAGGTATGCATCTCAGAGATTACACCTTCTCTGGAATAGACTCCTCATTCATGTAAAACAGAGCTGTTCCCCAAGTCTATTGAAATGCAATTTGGGCCACTGGGTGGGGAAATTGCAAATTCACCCCTGGCTTGTCGCCTGTGGCCCTTATGGACAGGGATAATTTGTAGATGCCCTAAGGCATTGGCATATACCAAAGCCATTCTAGCCTGTGGGCACTGATAATTGGAAAAACTGGGACAAGAATGCTTGGGCTTAAAAAAGCTCTAGGGTCATTAGCCTAGTGACCTCCTATGATCCTATAGCCTTACTTTCTGCTGGAAATATAACAACTGGCTATAAATGATCCACTGCATCTTAAGTTTGAGTTATCACTAAAACCTTTGGATATGGATGAACAAAATTGTCTATTTTGTTTCCTTTACAAATACCAATGGTAACGGACACCACACCAGTCATCTTTGTATTTACCTTTGTTATGGAATTTCCTACAGAATGGTTTAAGCATAATGGTCTGGCTCGTGGTGTATTATATTTTTTTTTCTTAGAGTGTCTTCCTCACACAATGTTAGGTGACCTAATACTTTGAAACGAGTTACTATGGGAGCTGAGCACTCCTCTAGTATACTTTTATTGCTCCTGTGTACCTTTAGCAGGTACGTTTATTCAGGTTATTTGGCGACTTCATAGTCACAGCATAGTACAGAAGCAAACTTACTAGCATTACTGCTGATATGTCAAGAGAACCAAATGTACTTGGGACTACAGCTCAGTTATTTTAATTGAAAATAGCTCCAGTTCTATATATTGTCTTTTTTATTCCCTGTTTGAACATTGTTAGCAGTATGTCATATAAGCTGTTTTGGATTGAGTACGGGAGGAATCGCTGCCCATTAACAATGTAATCTGCTTACTAGTAGCAGGCCTTAAATATATGATATGAATTTTGCCTGTTGCATCATTGCAGTGTTAACTAATGGAAATTGGTTGCCATAAACTTGTTGTAATGTTATAAAAATATTATGCTGATAAAATTTATTTTGTTCAAGTTTAAAAAAAACATATGTACTGTTGGCACCATATTAATCACATTGGGGACCATCTTAATAAATGGTGTGAAAGCTTGGCAGTGGCTGTCTGCATCTGGGGACAGGTTTAATGTTTTTGTAATACTGAGACGATTATTCTCTTTAAGGTAAGCAAGCATGCTCTTTATTTTTAATTAATACTGTTAAAACTGACATTTTAAGAATATGCTAATGATACAGTTAAGATGTAACATGGTACAAGGGTTATCCGTCTCAAAGGTGCACTTACATAGATATACATGTGCAAACAAACCATTGCATCTAACCCTTTCATGTTTCAGCTTAGGATCTAACACAGAATGGGGTGGGAAAGATCCCAGTCTTTATTATTTATGATACAGATGCCAAACATGTTACACTTTGTATATCCACTGTAAGGAATTTTCCAGTTATACTTTTTGGAAATTTGATCCTTCTACAACAGTAGGTGTCAGAAGAGGGAAGACAGATTTTTTCCCCCTCAAATCACTGAAAAAAGGATATATAGAAACCATGCTGCTACCCATATATTTTAATGCAGTGTATCTCAGTATTTGCAGTAGTCATCTACACTAGAATGTTTTTGTCTTCTCTAATTATAAAATGTTCACTTAGTTGGGGTTACAGAGGACCCATTCATTGCAAGATAAATTTATTGAATCCATTTCTCCAAAATATTAACAGACTGGTTGTGATCAGTGACACGATTATAATCCTGTATGTAGTACACAGAACTCCAAGATTGCACTCTGAAATCAGTGCTGTTAAGTTCTAGTTTAATGCAGCTAACAAAGAACTACATCCAAAGCATTTTTACTGCATTAAAAGCTGTAATACACTGTGTGCGGTGTCACACAAAAGCACAAGTGAGGCAGAGTGAAGTGTCTAACAGCTTTTAAAGCCGTTTCTTCATCAGGGGGACATTTCACTTCTGTCTGTCCACTCTTTGTGGCAGTACTAAGTGTGGTACAAGTTTCAAAGCTGTAAAATACTTCCTGCTCCTTTTTTTTTTCTCTGCATGTTGCAGTATATTGAGACAACTAAAGCCCATGTAGTACAAAGAAGTACGATCAGTACAACAGTCGTAACTAATTTGTTAATGTTTTCTTATTGATTCAGGAAATTCACCTTCTGAGTTTTGCCTTCAGTGTGAATTTCTTGAATACATTGGTTTGTGACTGGGTCAGTGAATTTCTTGAATACATTTAAGACAACCTATTAACAAATTATGATTGGCGACTCGATTATAAATCCTTGATGGCTAGCATATTCTAATTTGTTTGTGTTCTGTGAAGGTTGGTTGTCATGAACATGATGAAAAACTTTGTTGTCAAGTAAATGATGAAGCGTGAGCCACTTCTTAGTTCACAGAATTTCACTTTTTTCATACTGTTGAAGCTTAACTTTACACCTTAAAGAGCGATAGAACATCAAATTTAAACCCCATTAGTATCTTATGTCAGGATTCTAGAAGCTCACAAGTGCCTTTCAAGCTTCTATTTCTAGTGAGATTATGAACTAGAACAATCTGCAGGAAAATAACTTTGCTTATCACAGTTGTTCGGCAGCTGTTGTAGAAGTTATGCCATTGAAACAAACATTGTCCTTTCCTGTCTACTGTTCGTGTAAAGCTGTTCATGTAAAGCTAATAATACATGTAAACCTCCCAATTCCTTACCCCCCTATGTTTCTATTACACTACTGTTCTTTGAACAACTTATCTGTTTGTGTGTAAATAACAAAGCACTTCTCCTAACATATGGTAAATTTCATTTGAACTGCTGCTGTCTTCATAATGCTCCAATGCCTAATCAAACCCTGACTTGTATCACTATTCAACTGCTCAAATGTATACATGATCGGTCCATACTTAGGAGTGCCTTCCAGTTTTTGTAAACTGAACTTGAAAATTCCTAAGTACTTGATACACTGGAAATACATGAGCAACAGTATTTGGAAGTCTCGCACCCAGTTTCTGTGAAAATTCTCCTGTGTCTGTAAGGGAAAGACCTGGAAACTGTAAAATGACTTTCTTTTTAACATTGAAGACCAGTATTGTACCCCATCCCCATCCAGTCTGAATGTTGGTATAATGATTAAGGTGTTTATCTCCTAGACAAAAGGTACAGAATTTGATTCTTATGGGAAGCTAGCCTAGTACTTGTGTAGGAACTACTGCAATCATTCAGGGGTTAGGAGCTGGCATTGTAGTTAAGGTGTTTATCTTACAGATACAAGGTACAGGGTTTGATTCTCACCTTTGGGGTAAGCATGACTAGGCTTAAAACGTCTCCCTGGGTTGTTAACCTATGAACCACATTCATCACATTTCTAATGATCAGATGTGAATAAATAATCAAGTTCCAAATCCTCATCGGCAACATATCCATGATGTGCTTCTTTCAATAAAATGGTTCTTCTCTTTTTGTAGCGGAAAAGGTAACATCACTGGGGAAGGACTGGCACCGTCCATGTTTGCGATGTGAGCGCTGCAGCAAGACATTAACTCCAGGCGGACATGCTGAGGTAAGACTGAAACCAAAATGTGATAAGTGAGAAGATGAAAGTTTTCCTACAAATGTGTAAAACCCTTAAAATACAACTACGCATACATATGCACTCTCAGACATACACACACGAGTGCACACATACTCACTTAATTTAAGCTTCCTGTGAGGTATAAGGTAGACAGAGTTATCTACCATAATTTAAGCTTGCATTTCAAACCTTTCCAGTGCAATTATCTAGTAACAAAAATAGCTATCTAAGGGAAAAGTTTGCATTGTATGGTATACTATACAAATCAGAACAGTACAGCACTATTTTTTTTTAATCTCAATTCAATTTGCTCTGTCAAAGCCCATTATGATAATAAATTTATACCTCATCTTCTGATGCCACTAAACCTGAAACTCTAATCAAATCATACTTGAGTACCACTTAAATACCACTCTGTTACAGTATGTGGTAAAAGAGTGCATGCATTAAGCAATCCGAATGACATTAACTGAGGCACAAAGTAAGATGAGTTCATGTAGTCCTCCTAACTGTGCTTTATAAGAAATATATATCCCAGGAATGTCTTAATGTGCTTATGAAATCGACCTAGGTAAATATGATTGTGCATTACATATTTATGATGTGTATGTTGGAGCAAGTCTGACTGCCAAACAATTACTGTCATTTCAAAAATGCAGCATTCAGAACTAATTTTGTGAACCATATGCTAACCTAGGAGTAGTGTCATGGTTAATTTTGTTCATCTGTGTTTGCCTGCCTTGTAGGATTCGAAGTAAGTCGCTTTACCAGACAGTGGTTTTGGGTTGCTCCCGATAAGAAGTGTTTGTGCTTAGAAAGTTTACCTGGTCAATAACTTTTAACTGAAAAGTAAAAATTAGTTATAAGCAATATTGTATTTCTGATCTTGACTTATTACAGATATAGAAGGTATGAATGAGGGTTTACATCTTACTTTTTGGGAAACTGGTTATATACAAAGATGTGGACTGTTCGGAAATAGGAACTTGTCACTCGTCTGAAGAGATTCTTTCTGAATGCTGTTTGGTTAAATACTAATGGCTGAAAATGACTTTTGCTAATTATTCAGATTGCACTTTTCCCCAGGAATCTTTGCACTTCTGCAAAGAGTAAAAAAAATGTTTTCTTTTCATGGAAAGTGGTTTACAACCATTAATTTCTGACAGAACAGCATTCAGAAAGGATGTTTTCCTAATGTACGAAATCATAATTTCTTGAAGTGATCAAGGTATTGGATTTCTACCACTAAATGGAAAAGTTCTTGTATTCAAAACATCTATTTTATTTTCAGCTGCTATCTGTGTTTCATGCTCTGTGATCATGTAGAAGACGACATTAAGTAGCTTGCCTTGAATGCTCTGCCTATCAAGGGCATCCACATTTAAATAGGTCTGCTTTTGTATAGTGTTACACTGAGAGAAAAATATCTTTAAAGTGACAAAGAGATGGCTGTTTAGTTAAAGGTAGAAACAAGTTCACAGTCCTTCAGAGAGTAGGAGAGAAAAAGATGCATAGTCAAAGAGCATATTGAAGTAACTGTTGTTTTAAACTTCATAACCTTTCGCTCCAGTGCCTGTCTGAAGTTTCCACTTCTCCTATTTCTCTCCGGCAGCATGAATGCAGAGTGCAGATGCAAACAGCTTTTCTTTTACATTCCTCTATTCTGTATTGTGGTTGTGTGCAAAATATGATAAGGCACAAGTTATTTAGGTGTTGGAGAGAACAAAATCCTGCAAGATTTGATTGGAGTGAAAGCAGTATCTGCCCTTTTATAAAACAAACACACACACACACACACACACACACACACACACACACACACACACACACACACACACACACACACACACACACACACACACACACACAGACACTCTCTGTGCACTTGTATCTTAATGCAGGGTCTGCAGTACAGGCTATATAAACTGGGAGAGCAATTGATGATCCAGGGAATAATGGGTAAGAATGCAAGGAAAGCTGATTGGACCATAGAAATGATAATCAATATACAAAAAAGTGCAGCAAGCTTGATTGTGGAGCAGAGAACCATGAGTGGAATGTTGCACTGATAGAGGCATTGCTGGATAGTTGTACAAAGGAAAAGTACCTGTATTTGTCACTTATAAGAGGGAACAAACAAGTATGCTTTGTATAGGAACAAGGAAAGCGTGGACAAACAGATAAGCATGTAATTAAGACAACCTTCTTTAAAAGTGTATTGTTCACATCCCATTAGTGCAGGCCATTGGCTGTGTCGCAGCCAAAGGATTGTGTACATTTTGGCAGCCACAAGGGGAGGAAAGGGTGTGCATGCCTAATGGAATGATACAGCATAAAGTGACATATAATCATAGGCCTGTAAGGTAAAAGCTTTGAAGACATGCCCCAGGTACATATAATATTTATTTTATAGAATGTAGTTGTTTGATACCAGCCTTTGGGCACTTAGCATGAATAATGTCTTGGCATGCAGGAGGCCTTACTATTAAGAAACTAGATGGGTAAGCGGTGTCTGACTGGGTGTGGCTGGGCCATTTACTAAATGAAACTTCTCTTCCTTTGAAATTCACATTTATTGAAAATCACATTCATTTCAAATGCATCTGGCCTTGTGCCCCAAACTATTTTCAAGCCATGGAACACCTGCACACATTTTTAGGGTCATGCTCAAATGCATATGCTCTTTGATTCACCTTTCTGACTGTTTTACATTCCTTGTTTGTTCATAGATAGGTACTAGGCTATCGGCCCTGGGGCTTATACAAGCCTAGCCAAAGTGTACCCTGGCTTGCGCCACCCAGAAAATATTTCCCTGTGCCCCTTTCAAGCAGAGCCACAGAGGTGATCCCCAGGGTGAATTTCCTATTTCCCATCCAATCATCAAGGTTTTTCTTTGAGTGCTAATGAGGAGCTTTGTTTGATGTACATAGGTAGTTTGTTCCAGAGTATAGGAAGTCTCTGGGACAGGAATCTATCCCTCCAGCATTGTGGTGACCAGGTTTAGATCCCTAGAGCATGTAGCTCGGAGGGATTGGGTTTTCTTTAAGTGGAGCATGTCCAACAGCTTTGAGTTTGACATAGCTTTGTATGTTAGGCAGAGATCACCTCTAAGTAGGCGATATGCGACAGAGTACAACTGGACTTTTTGGAGACAGTCTGCTTAGGGCATCTGTTTGAGGCTGGTAATTCTCTTTGTGAGGTATTTCTGTGGCCTTTCCAGTTGATGCAGGTGTCTTGTGAGGTACATACCAAAAGGGGCATTGTACTCTGTAATAGGTCTAATGAGTGACGTGTAGAGGGGAACAATGACCTCTTTTTTCCTAGATGAAAAATCTTTTGTGATGAGGTGTGCCACGTAAAAGGATTTCCTGACTACTGTGGCGATATGATTATCAAAGGAGAGGCTACTGTCCACCTAAGTAACTACCACCTATGTGGTAGCTCATGGGTACAGAGTTTTTACCAAAGGGGATGACCATGCACTTTTTGGCATTGAGCTTAAGGCCATGGCTTTGACACCAGGCATCTGTCTCAGTGAGACCCTTTTGCAGGATGTCCACATCTTTAGGAGTTTCAATTATGGCTCCCAGTTTGCAGTCTGCGAACTTCATTAGCCAAAGACCTTCTGTTTTGGCCTGTACTTCAGAAAAGTAGATACCAAACAGGAGAGGACCCAGGACTGAACCCTGTGGTACTCCACTTGTCACTGGTCTGAAGTCAGATTTGGACTCTGCAACTTTCACAGTGTGGGTTCTGTCAGTGAGCCAAGTGTGGGTTCTGTCAGTGAGCCAGTTGGTAACCCATCTTGTGACATAGGGATTTGTACCTAGTTTAGTGAGTTTATCTATGATTCCAGAGTGGGGGATGGTGTCAAAAGCCTTGGCGAGATCTAGATAGGCTGTGTGAACCACCTTTCCCTCATCTACGGCTTTGGTGACTGCTTCAAAGAAGTCATTCAGGTTTAGAAGACATGAACTGCCTTTTGCAAACCCAAACTGGGTGGGGTCCAGAGTTTGGAGATTTCCTGTGTCTTTGTTTATACGTTCCATGATGATACGTTCCATGGCTTTGCAGACTTGGCTCGTTAGGCTAATGGGGCGGTACTTCCCGGGGTCTGTGGTGGTTCCCCCTTTGTCGGGTGGGATAACTGTTGCTGTGTGCCATTCCATGGGCACAAAGCCTGAGGTGAAGCTATGATTGAACATGGTGCTTAGGTGGGGTGCCAGGTCATTCTGTAATTCATGTAGAACGCAGCCTGGGATGTTGTTGGGTGCCATGGATACTGTGTTCTTGGCTTTGGAGAGTGTGGTTTTAACCTGTTAGCTATTACAGGAACTTTGCATTCTTCCAGTATAGTGATGGGCGCTTTAGGGAGTGGGGGGGGGGGGGTAAAGTTAGCACTGAACCTATCTACCAGGAAATTGGCAATATCTGTTGGTTCTGTATATTTAGTGCCATTGTGCTGTAACTCGGAGCAGATCTGAGTGTTGCCATTGAGATTCTTGACATAGCTGTAGAATGTTTTGTGGTTGTCTTTAGAATCCGTGGCGATTTTGTTTTCATAGCTAGCTTTGGAGGATTTTATGTGGCATCTCAGCTTCTTACTGAGGTTGACCAGGGAGTTCTTCCAGTCATGGGATTTTAATCTTCTTTGCAACAGTTTCTTTCTTCTGTTGTAGAGTTTGTTTATGGCAGGGGACCACCAGATTGTCTTCCTATTTTTTGAAGATAGAATCTTAGTTCTATTAGGGATAGCGCGTTCCATGCACTCGTTTAAGTGCTTATAAAGTGCATTTGTGTAGGATTCCACAGTTGCACCTCTATTGTCCATCTGCATGGGAGTCATGAAATTTGCCACTTCTGTCTTAAGAAGCGTGAAGTCGGCTTTGGAGAAAATTTTTTTTGGTGGTTTCCCTAATGGGGGCTGGATGTGTATGTCTAGGCTGATTACCTTGTGGTCGGATCCGACTAGCGAGGGATTGACATCTGGTGTGGAACATCGGTCGCCCATGTTAGTAATGACCAGGTCTAGGCTATTGCTACCCCTGGTGGGGGTGTGGATAAGCTAATCCAAGGCATTGGAATTTATGTATTCCAGAAAACGTTGAGCAAAAGAGTTGGTACATGAGTAGTTTCCCCATTTAATTGTATGGTAGTTGAAATCGCCCATTGTTAGGTGTTGGGCTGTACCCTAATATTTTCCAGAGTATCAAGGAATGAGGAGTGGGAATCCTGGGGCATGGTAGGGGATCTGTAGCAAGCTACAACTTGGATTGTGGTCGTGCCCAGAGTAAGTTGCACTTGGATAATCTCAGATGCATTATGCTGAGCAAACCAGCCTGGAGGTGTGGGTATGCCTAATAAAAATGGACACGCCACCACCTTTAGTGTTTCGGTCCAGGTTAGGTGGACAAAAGGTGATATGAGTTATAACCTGGTAATGCAGGGGTGCTTTCTGGAGCCTTAAACCAAGTCTCAGTTACTGCACAGATATCAATGTTCTCCATTTTTAGGAGCGCCTCAAGAGAGTGCATTTTGAGGTTTAGACTTCTAGCATTGAGTAACATTATCCTCAGATTTCGCATGTTTGTGTCTGTCATGTTGATCATGTTGTCATTTGTACCTTGCCTAAAAAAGGCACTATAGGGGTGGCAAGGGCCTTAGCCAGTAATCTAAATCCCAGGGGCGACAAGTGCAGACCATCTCTGGCAAAGCATCGTGGTTTGTCGATCATGTCATCCCAGGCAGATAGATACTGGATCCCCTTTGAATGACACCAGAAGCTTAGCCAATTGTTGAAGTCAGTCATTTTGTCCTTATGCTCTGGTATCATTCTGGGTGAAGGCAGGATGCTACTCAAGGCTATGGTCATACCTGCCTGGTTCACATGGTCCGAGAGCTCTTCTATGTCTCTTTTCATGTAGTACAGAGAGGTACGTTTCAAGTTATTCACTCCAACATGAAAAATGACAGAGTCATATTTGTACCTATTGTGGAGTGACTTGAGTGCATTCATTATGTGGCAGATCCTGGCACCCGACAGGCAGCTGACCGTAATTTTCTCCTTGTTCAGTCTGGTGAGTGGGACATCAGTGTGCCTGACTATAGAGTCACCTATGACTAAGATGTTTGGTGCGTTGTCTTGCCTTGGAGGCTGTTTTTGGGTGGCACACTGGTGTTGTGAGCTATGTGTTGCTCGGATTGCTATTGGTGTTTGTGTTTCAGCTTTAGAGGTCCTCGTTGCTTGGGTAGGTTAATGTTAAGGGCCTCCCCATATGTGGGTTTCCTGTTGCTATTGTGTGGGTGTTGATGGGTGTGGGTTTTGTAGGGCTATGTGTTGCTTGATGTGTGGTGCAGATGTTTACTTTCTCCTCTTGACTGTCTAGCACAGTCTTGGTTGGCGAGAGCTTTGCTTCCAGTTTGGCTATGTACTTGCATCTCTCGCAGGTTGTAGTGTTTGGTAGGAGGAGAGGGTTGTTTGTGTACATGAGGCAGTTGCTGAATTACCCCAATATGCCCAAATTCACCAGGTGAACAGGAGAAATCACCGGAAGCTGACACTGGGACATGCCTGGTTAGGTGCTTTTTAGCAAAGTGCAAGAGCTGTTTTTCCTTACCTTGGCAAGGTACTTTGCAATTTTAGGTAGTTTAATGCCAACGGTTAATTCACCTATTGACAGGGAGGATTTTAGTGCTTGTACTAGTTTACGGATTCTTAGTACTTTTTAGCAGTTCTAGTGCAAGTGCTAGTCACAGGGATTAAGGTTTTAGTGCTACTTTTGAAAAGAACAGCAGTTCTAAGGGAAAATTTGAAGCGCAGACTTTCTGGCGCCGGGAATAGTTTAACCCTAGCCCCGTGGCACTGCACGATGTGCAAACATGGGTTTTTAACTCAAAAACTTGAAAGGGATAGGAATTAGCCCAAAACAGCCAATAAAGGTAATTTTTTTCAGAGCTGGAGACACTCCTCTTGTGGCAGATAGGCTGCTCTAGTGCTTATCCCTCTCACTGATAAGCAGAAAGACTTCCCACTGGCACAATGAAGGTCTGGACACTCAGAAAATACACTAAAGTCCTGAAACTAGCAGATCTGGGATCCAGATTATTCTAGTATAAGAAAAGGTGAGAAAACAGCAGTACAGAGAATATTTTGGGGTTTTTTTTTGGAGTTTAAGCAGTAAACAGCAGTTTAAACAGTAGCAATGCACAGAAAAGGCAGTTGCACTTGAGTGGGATGCCTACAGAATCAAATGCAGTTTAAAATGTACTACTTTAAGCAAAAAGAAGTGCACACACAGTAAAAACGATTTTAAACTAGAACGCAGCAATAAACAGCAGTAAAACGACTTTTTAAAGCGCGATTAAGCAAAAACAGCTAAGAGAAAGCCAAAAAAGTACTTTAATCAGTAAAAAGTCTCTCCTTGTTTCTGACGCTGTGGTAGTCTGCAGGACGCTCAAACAGGCTCCGCGGAGCTAAAACAAGCGTAAACACAGGTTTTTAACTCAGAAACTTGAAAGGGATAGGAATTAGTCCAAAACAGCCAATAAGGTAACTTTTCAGAGCTGGAGACACTCCTCTTGTGGCAGATAGGTGGCTCTAGTGCTTACCCCTCTCACTGATAAGCAGAAAGACCTCACACTGGCACACTGAAGGTCTGGACACTTGGAAAATACACTGAAGTCCTGAAACCAGCAGATCTGGGATCTGGACTATTCTAGTATAGGAAAGGGCAGGAAAACAGCAGTACGGAGAATTGTTTTGCATTATATTTCTTGTTTTTTGTTTGAGTGCATTTTAAATTTGTAATTTTGAACTTTTTTTCCAGCAAGCAGTGAAACAAAATGTATGAACCAATAATGACAAAAGTACCTTTTTCAGAACATTTAAACTGTAAAAGGCCACTCAAACTGTCATCATTATGATTCACCAATATCTCTAGTAAACAATTACAACCACTTTACTGTGGCCATTTTTATCACAATCAGACATGTGACTTGTACACAGTCGATAAAGTATTCCAGTTTGGTTCATAGAAATGCATGCTAGTCCTGAAAAAAACAGACTAGTGACTTTTGAACTTTATCAGCTCAGTAGGGTAAGTCAATTTTTCCAGAGACATCCCCCAAATCCTGCAATAATAGCTACATTGTTGACAATATCCTTCTCCGATGTTTGTGTTAAAATAAAATAACAACAATAACAGTGACCAAAGTGACATATTTCAACATGGAGCTAAATAATTCACCAGCATCTGGGTCTTCTCGTTCTTTTGCTCTGCTGGGTCTAGCTAATGAGAGGCACTGGAACTGTTGCATGCTATGCCAAGGAGGAAATCCTCTTTAAGAGTAGGACATGTTTTAGTCGGAAAAATTGGCTCCCTATTGAAATGTTAGAATTCAAAATTCCAAGTGTTGATATACAGAAATAAAAGACCAAAAACACAGAAAAAGACCAAATATTGAATTTTCCAACTTAAGTCAGATGTATATAGACACACAGACACACAGGCACAGTAACCCTGCAAAGTCAGATTAAAGACAGTTTAAAATGACTAAATAAGACCATAAGATACTTACATCCACAGAGAGCTCCTACCCCCATCAGCAGTTATAGGTACTTTGTTCACTGTGTACACCCTTATTGTTAAGAAAAAAATTACAAATAATTGTTTGTAGCTTTGGATGAACCATATGAAGTTGTATAAAGTTCACTAGTGTTGTGCTATAAGATCTGGCCATGTGTAGCACAGTTTAAACAGAAAAATATTTATAACAGCTTTAAGAAATATATTATCATGATAACATATGGTAAGTCAGTATGTGCAATCACTGCAGAAGTAAAAATCATCTGAATAATTCCACATCAAAGAGAACTATTACTGATTCATTTCATTGCTTCATCTACAGATGCAGTGCCTACTGCCCTTGAAGAATAAATTGCCAGTGTTGCATTAAAAATGTGTTCTGGTGATATTGTTATAACATTTCCTTAACCACATCAGCTATGCAATAGTAAATGACTGGCAAACAACAACAGGTTCATAGTCAGTAGGCATGCAGTCCTGGATACCATTAAGGAGCCTAACTCAAATTCCCAGTTGCTCCAAAGCATTGTTTGATGTCACACAGTAGGCAAGGTGGAAAATTTCAAACCCTGTACCCTTCCCACAAGAAGCAGCTCATTAGCAAATCAGAGCTGAAGTCATTTATACCAACTGCAAGACTAACACTTTTCACCTAAATGCAGAAATCTTTTACACTCCATTCTTTTTTAAAACAATTGTATTGATTTTAAAGAAGTAAATATAAACAATTACATGTTCTTTTAACATAAGGATATTTACAATGTTCACATAAACCTTCACATAACAATGTTTAACAAATAAAGTGAAATTACTAAAACTATATACAAAGACATCCATTGAATATCATTAAGTTGCCTAGTATTTGATTATTTCATATATATAACACGTAGAGAGGTTGAAATTTGATTTATATGATATCATTGTCAATCTCTTTTCAACAAATTCTGTAGATTAACCCATATATGCTAGTTATAAGTTTTTCTAGATGTCATAGTTGCAATCTGCAATTGACAAACTTCCATTAGAATTTTCTTAAAATCATTATAGGAAGGAGGGAATTCAGATAATCCAGTTTCTTGTTATAGTTTTCCTGGCCACTGCTATTATTGCCCAAAGTATGGAATGTTTAACGTTTTTTACACAACCAATGGTGTATTGAAGAGTACTAATGATTTGGTCAAAATAAAATTATCTGTGAATATTGCTTGTAGGAGTTCTTTAATGTTTTCCCAAAATACACTTAAAGCAGGGCAGTCATAAAATATATGGTTCCAGTCAATGTTTGTGTTAGGCTTACATCTGTTGCAAATATTTAGTTTACCATTAATTTTGTTCATTAGTTGAGGAGTGTAGAAAGATCTATATAAAAATCTCCAGGAATATATTTTCCATTTAAGTGAAAGTGTTGTTTTCCCTGCAGATTCTAATATATTTGTTTTATCTAGATCCCTTGGAAGTGTGTTATTAATTGTATAAAAATGGTTCCAGAAATTAGCAGGACAATATGTTTCTTCTCTGATAAGTCTGTATATAAATGCCATGTTGTCTGAATAAGTTTGTTTATGTTGAATAACCAAATTAAAGAAATCTAGCAGTATGCTAATGACCTGTTTATTATCAGAAGTGATCGGGTTCATCTTATTTTGTAAGAATAGTCTGAGGGATTGTATGTTAAGCCATAGGGAGTTGTCTAACTGATAGTCACTTATTATCTGATCTACATCCTTCACTCTATCATCTGTAATAAGTTGAAACCAATACAAAAGACCCTTTTGTTTAAGCAAGGTAATTTTATCTATATCTGAGGATTGTAAGGATTCTTGAGTAAAGTCTATTGGAAAAATTGTAAAAAGAAGTTCCTTGGACTTAGTGTGTTTAAGTATAAAATTTCTAAAATTTATTAGTATGTTGTATAAGAAGCTAAATTAATGTTTGGGTATGCTGTGTAACATGAAATAATCTTTAAGTGTACATAATATTGGGTTATTTATAAATTCTAATTTGTATGGCTGTGGTTTCGATATTAATAGCATAGCTGAGGATTCCCAGAATATTTTCCATTTGGCCTGATATGGTGTATCTAAAGTTGTGCTATGGACCTAATAATAGCTGCATTGGAATAAAGGTTCAAATCAGGAAAGGCTATTCCCCCTTTGTTCCAACTTTGAAGGTGATGTTTAAGTGCTATTCTAGGTTTCCTGAGAAACCAAAAAAACTTTAATAACAGAGAATTGATCTTATTAATGAAAACTTTACTGGGAAGTATTAAAATAGATTGTATAATATAGAGAATTTTAGGAAGGATTATCATTTTAATGATAGTTAACCTTTCCTCAGTTGTAAATATAACTATTCCATTTTGTTAATAAAGTTTGAATATTTACATAACATCTATTATAATTTAGTTTTGTGATTTAATTTAATATCTTTAGCAAGAATGATGCCTACATATGTAATTTGATCTGTGATATATTTGTTAGTGTCTTTAATGTTTCTCTTATTATTGTTTAAATAGATAGGTAGAATCTTAGTTTTATTATCATTGAATGTCAGTCCAGATATAAATTGAAATGTGTTGACAGCTTCAAATAAGGCTGTTATGGAGGAATTATCTCCTTTAGTAGTGATGAGCACATCATCAACAAATAACTGAATTTTAGAAGTTATTTTATCACTAATTTCCAAACCTTCTATGTTTTTATTTCCTTGTATTTCATTAGCCCATAGTTCCATTATGAGAGTAAACAATAAGGGAGATAAGGGACAGCCTTGTTTTGTTCCTTTAGTGATGGGTATTTGAGTCGATGTGTATGATCCAATTTTGATATAAGCCAGAGTGCCTTTATAAAGATGTAACAGTAAATTAATACAATTATCTGAAAAGTTTAAACATTGTAATAATATGAATAGATAATCCCAATGTATTGAATCGAATGCTGAGTTAATGTCAAGACTAACCAGAGACGAGTTTTTTTTTCTTTCTGTGTGAATAATCAATTAAAATAAGAGACAATTTGATGTTATCATATGTACTTCTATTAGTTACAAAACCTGTTTGGTCATCATTAATTAACTGGGGTAAGAATTTTTTTTAGTCTATCAGCATAGATGTTCATAAACATTTTGTAATCAATATTTAAAAGAGTTATGGGCCTATATGACGTACATAATTTAGGGTCCTGACTAGATTTAAGAATGGGCGAAATGAAAGTATATTTCCAGGATGGGGGCAAAATAATGTCATTCTGTGCTTTATGGAATACATTATGTAGTAAAGAAATAGC
This sequence comes from Protopterus annectens, assembly GCF_019279795.1. NCBI lineage: Eukaryota > Metazoa > Chordata > Ceratodontiformes > Protopteridae > Protopterus > Protopterus annectens. The sequence continues at coordinate 426,797,949 of NC_056737.1, forward strand.
CGTTTTAGGCATGATTTTATACAATTCAGGTATGATGCCATCATTGCCTGGTGCTTTGTTCTGTTTAAGTTTGTTAATTTGAGTTTGTATGTCCGGTAAAGATATCTGTTTATCTATGATTTCTGACTGTTGTTTGAGTGTGACATACAGGTTTTTTTTTAATGTATTGTTTTATCTAATGGTTGAATGATCTGAGATGTTTGATTTATCATGTGAAAATGTCTAACTTAATCAATTATGTCATGTATATTATAAACCCTTTTTCTTTTTTCTAGACAAATATATTTCTTTAATATGATTATGTTTGTTGATTCTTTTTGTTTTATTTGCAAGATTAGTTAAATGTTTTGGGTTTATTGAATAGGCTAGGAATTTAAATTTCTCTAAGGAAATCATATTCTTATGATGTAAGATTGCACTATATTCTTGCTTAGTTTTATTTATTTCATCTCTAATAGTTTTAGATGCGGACTTGTCATTAATTTTAAGATGTAATCTATCTAATTTGTCTTGTATTTTTTTTTTTTAAGTCTTAGTCCCAGGACTTCCTTTTGTTATAATACCATTTATTTATTTGTCCGTATAAGTAAGCTTTTAATGCATCCCATACATAAATGTCATGAGAGTTGGATGTTTGATTGAATTTTATAAAATTTTGTGTTTCTTCTTCAAAAAATGTTTGAAATTCTTTTAATTGAGTTATATATGCAGGTATTCTTCTTATATGAGTCATTGGGGTGTCATTTAAATAAAGCACAAATATAATTGTATTATGATCTGAAATAGGGCAAGACACAATCTTGGTGTTTTTTAAATCATTTATTATTTGTGTGGATATGATTACCCTATCTGTTCTAGAATATGATTTGAATCTATTAGAATATAATGTAAATTGAGGTGAGCTCAGGTCTGTGTAGTCATGAATATCTTTTAGATGATATGTATCCATGAATTGTATTAGTAGTTTAGCTTGTGAGGATATTTTCCTTTTTCCTGAAGTGCTAGAGTCCTTTTCATTTAAAACACAGTTAAAATCCCCTGCCATAATAATATTACCCTCAGATTGAGATACAATTTGGTTCAGTTGTTGTTTAATAGTGCTGGTTCCAATATCCAGTAACCAATAATGGTTTACTAAAGTGAAAATTTTTGTATTTATTTTAATTGTCACCAAGCACAACATCCCTTTATCGTCTTGATAAGATGTAATAATTCTAGGTAAAGGGAGAGTTTTATTCCCGAGAATTGCTGCTCCTCTTTTCTTTTTAGAATGTTCAGAACTGGCAATGACTATATATTTATTAATATTTAAAAAGTTAATATTTTCTTTTAAAAGATGTGTTTCTTGTAGAAATATTATGTTTGATTTGTGTATATTTAAGTATTTAAGTAAACTTCCTCTTTTAATAGGGTTATTCAGACCATTTATGTTGATTGATAAACCTTTTAGTGAAGTCATAATATCTCTATAAATGAGTAAGAAATTCTTGTGATTTGTGTGTTATCTTGATTGTTTTATATAATCCTCTACAAAATATTTATGTAAATTATAGTCTTTGTCTGTTACCATATGATATACTGTATGTGTTATACAATTCTTGCAACTTATAATTATATGCATTTGAATTAAGAAGGATGTCAGGAAGAACTTATTAAAAAGATTGAATGTAGTGTAAATGTGATAAAAAAAAATGGGGTAGCTACCCGCCTGGAGTTATAAACTCCTTGTCCCAGTGACATCTGTCACTCAGATCAAACCCCTACCCAGCATCAGCAAAAAACAGTCTCCACTGTATATAAATGTGAGATAGGTAAAATAATAACTCTATATATATTTACATATTCATTAAAACAAGTCAAACAGATCTATAATCAGTGTAACTCATCTGATATTACTTGTAACAAAATGTCATTTGGAATAAACCTCTAACTGTAACAACTAAACATAACCTTCACTATATATGAATGTTAAACATACAAAATATTAACTCTATATATGATTGCATATTCATTAACACAGGTAAGGCATAGTTATAATCAGTGTAACTCATCAAGTATTGCTTAAACCATTTCGTCATTTAGAACTGACCTTTAAACAACAGCAAGAGAACATATATTCTTTGTATATAAAAATTAAACGGATTAAATAATAACTTCATATGTGATTATATGTTCCTTAAAACTGGTCTGAAATCTATGAAAGCAGCATTCTAATATAGAAGCCTGTCAACTGAAGTTACTACTAGCCATTTAACACATATGCTATATGTTGGTGTAATATTTAAAACAAATCAATATGAGTATCATTAGAGTGAAAGGTCAGGTGACACCTTAAGCACATGATAGAAAATGCCATCATGCATTAAGTGAGCTTATTTTAACCCATATTATTTTCTGTCTAGTTATCAGCCTCTGAATGGAAAATCAATTGTAATTTGTAATAAGATTCGTTTATCCTGTTAAGTAAGACACAACATTATAAATAACATGGGATACATTAATTTAAAAGAAAAAAAAATGCACACTTACTTTCCCCCTTTTTTCCTTCCCCTTCAGTTTACCATAAACATAAATAAAAAAAAAAGATAATTGAAGATTTCTTTCTTGAGAATCAGACTGAGTCTAAATGGTGTAGTCAGCAAGTTTAAAATACATTTTAAAGTAAATGCAACATTTCCCAGCATGTCTGATGCTTTTTCAATGAAATTACATGTACTGACTTCCTGGTTGAGCAGGTCGACTAGCTCGGACGTCATCAAAATGCGTCGCAAAGTTGTGGAGTTCATTCGAGAATGCAGAGAAGATTTTTAGTGAAAATAAGGTAGTTCATGAAGAAATAAGCTCGTGGACATCAAGCTCGAGCTTCACAAAGTCTCTGGAAGATGTTTTTTCATCATTTTGAGTAAAAAAATAAACGCCAAAAATAACACACATGTAACTGTATTTAAAATTTATAGGGAAAGATCATATGAGTAACATCTGCATGCTTCCCATAGTCTGCTCACACATGCACAGCTAGTTTGAACTGTTCTTTACATATTAACAGCACCACTGAACTCCACATGTAGCAGAAAGTATTTTAAATAAATCACATAGCCTTATTAATCCATTTTATATTCACATGACAGAAAAGAAAAAAAAAGTGTATTTATACCTGTAAAGGAGTTCACTTATGAATCATATAAAAATGTTGAGACTGTCAAATCATATTATCCCCACATGAATTCAATATATATATACAAGTTTATAAAAAAAAAAAAAAGTGTTCAGTATGAATTACAGAGAATGATAACTGAATCTATGGTGAGTTCTTATTTACTACTAACTATGTAGGTTTAATTGATCTGACTGTAAATAGTTTAAAAAAATTAGAGATTATAAAGGGAATTTAGAATGTTTATATATGGGAAGTACTTATTTTACTGTCACAGTGGCACCATTTGCTTACCCTTCACTCTTAAGATATCTTTATAACAATACCCGTAACTATATATTTACCATTAGTATACACTTTTACCTCAGTATAAGTAAAAATGAAATTATGTGTATACTTAAGGTCATGTGTGAAAGGCATGAAAAAAGGAAACAGCAGGCTTACCTTGTAAGTGAAAAAATCAACATATAATTAACACAGTGACAATGTTTCCAGAAACATAACAAACTGCAAACATAGATATTTAAGTCACTTGTTTCTTAGTCCTTTTTGTTTCTCCGAAGTCTTCCAAGTGGGATTAGAAGCCAATCTCTTAAGCGTGGGATTGTCCCATTCCATCTCTTCTATTTTTTCCAAGGTCTTATGGACTTTTACATAGTTCAGAGCTGATTCTAAGTCTTCAAACATTTTGGGACCTTCCGATGAGAATATATTCAGCTTCACAGGGAACAAAAGGTGTGTTTTCACCTGTGCTTTCTTCAGTTCTTTTATCAAAGGTAAGAATATTTTTCTTTTTGCTATAACTGCTGATGAATAATCATTGTCAAAACATATCGTAGCTTCATTTAATTTAATTGATGACTTGGACCAGGCGGTTTTTAACACTAATTCCTTGTCTGAGGATGAGAGGAATTTGGCAATGATCGATCTAGGTTGCTTTTTGTTAGCAGTATTTACTGTGGCAAGGGAATAATGTGCCCTCTCAATACCAAAGGACATAGCTTCAGTAAGATCAAGAGTCTTAGGTAACCAAGTATTGAGAAAGTTAATCATGTTGTTCTCTTCTGTGCCTTCTGGTAGTCCAAATATTCTTAGGTTGTTGCGTTTGGATCTGTTTTCTAGATCATCTAACTTATTTTGTAGAGAAGTATCTTGTTTGAGTAAGAATTCCACATTGTTTTCATTGTCAATAATTCTCCCATTCATATTGGTCAGAGCTTCTCTTCAATACCTGTTATCTGTGATTTTTGTTGTAACAAGTCTTGGTGAAGTAAATCCATTTGTTTGGTAGCTTTTTCCTTGAAATTATCTATTTTCATATCCAGCTTATCAATTTTTGTAGTAAGATCCTGTATATTTGTTATCAGTCTGAATCTCTCTTTTGAGGCTGGAATCTTGGTTGCTGGATTTAGTGAAGCTTCTTTCAGATGAGGAGAAATTATCCAGGAATAATTTGACAAGAAAATCTGCCTTTTTTTTGTTTTTAACTAGATATTATTGTAGATGAAGTTAAGTTCTTTCAAATCATATATAAAGGTATTTTCAGTTTTTAGTCTGAAGGCAGAATTCCTGTCAGAATAATATTTCTTTAGTGGAGCTGTTGAAATCTGCTGCTACTCGGAGCCCATCTTGGCCATGCACCTCCTCTACACACCATTCTTGAAGAAAATGGTACCACAGTAATATGGAATAGTGACTAATAAGGGTTGCTGAAAATCAGACAGTTCTGATCATCCTAGCAAGTAATGCAGACTGTATGACCTGACAGATGTCAACCTGTTTGCAGTTCCTGGAGGCTGTAAAGAAGGTACTACAAACATATATTACTAAAATGCAACATGTTTAAACTATATTATAAAATCCTGGCCTATTAATAATGAATTAACTGTTTAGTACAATGCATAAAGCAAAACAATTAAAGATAATATAAATGCTGCAGCAGCTTTGGTTCAACAACCCCAAAGTCATACAAAATTCTGAAATATTACCACATATAGCATAAACATTTTTTTTTGGGGGGGGGCTTACATGCTTGCAGGTCACCTACATCTAATTTTTGATCTCCCTATGTCTTCTCTGTCATTAAGAATAGTTATCCCCTCTGATATCCCTCAGTACAGGTCTGACCTACTTGAATGGCTAATAATGATGTATTGTTGCAGAGTATACACCTCTATAAACAACAGAGCCAGATCATGTACAAATGGGGCCCTGTGCAGGGTAATGAATCAGGCCTCCACCAGCCATTCTGATATCCACTTGGCTGCCTCTCCTCAGTTATCATAAGCACTGCTAAACTGCATCAGTGTACATACTGTTTTCTTCCTTACTTTTGCAATTATCACAGTGATTTGGTTTCTTTCACTTTTATTTCAAATTTTACAGAAAAACACTGGCAGCCATTTTCTAAACAAAGCACTCTTATTAAAAACAGATTAGGTATGAGATCGTTTACTGAAACTCACATTTAATGAAAAATTAATCTGGCAACCCATTAAACTACAAAAGAACTGCTGAGATCTATACTCGAATAGCATATAGTGAAGTCATAATTACTGTCTGCGAAGGGCTCACAAATTCAAAAGACAAATGTGTAATGCATTTTCTAATAGCCTGGGACAGCCCACTGGGAACAAGTGTCTCTTTTTGGGAGCAGCCCTTGAGGACTGTCTGGTGATATAACTTACCAGAGTCGCATAAAAGAAAAATGAAGGCTGAGGGAAGCAATCCATGTCCTACAGGAAGCAGCACTTTAATAGATCATAGCCTTACTCATGTATAATAGGTGTCTCATCTATAAACTGTTGTAGCCCAAACAGTGCATTTTTACACCTGTGTGCCTGCAAAAAAAATAATAAAATAAGCCTTGTATTCATAGTTAAAATATTAACATTACACTCAGACATTACATAGAAAACAATGGAAACTGTGGGAATAGTACACACGGAATAATGTTTTGGAGGAGGAGGAATGAGGTTTAAGGAATGTAGGAATTGAGCAATTTATGTAATGTTGGATTGATGATAATTGTATAAAAGAATATATGTGATGTCTAATGTTTGTAACTTTGAACATGTTAACATTTTCTGTTATGTAAATGTACGTTTAACTGTGAACATGTTAACATTTTCTGTTATGTAAATGTACGTTTGCCTGTTAAGTGATAATTCAACAAAGGTGCTTAAAAAACACTACTAGACTTTATGCTGTCTGGTTAAGTGACTTACTGGGCATAAATATGAGGCAAAATCAAAGATTCTCAGCAAAACTGGAGACAGATGAGAGCAGACTACTCTAGATCACTTAGTTTCCATAACAGGTTTTGCATCAACATGTAGCTTTGAACCACAAAAACTAAGAAACTCTAAAGCTGACTGACTGTAATTGTCAGTGATATACCAAAAAGAAAAACAATTACTGGAGGTCTGCAGTTGGCGTGTGTATTAAGCCTCTTGCCTCCTGTACCAAAGGTACAGGGTTTGAACCTGTATGACTCTGAGCATATCACTTAACTAGACAGTACTGTCTAAATGGGGCATTTTGCACACCCACACGCAAACAGACATATGAACACACATGCATGTTAAGGTGCATCTTTCAGCCATTCTTTCAGTTTCCTGAACTTTGGCATGGAGCACACACACATTCAAATTCTAGTACACTCTTCTTCACATACCCTTAATGCATTCACCTGTATCTGTCTGTCATTCAGCTTGTTCTCCCTGCCTAAACACATTCAGTGAATCTCCTGCTTACCTGTTAAAGTGCCTCTCTCTGAAACACATTTACATGTTGAAGTGCATCTCTCTGCCATTCCTGTTTGGCTTGTTTAAAACATATTCACTAAATCTCTCAAGCTAACTTTGCTTCTTAATGCTGAAAATAAATACATTACTGTTTGGCACTTCATGCTGTGGCTGAAAGAAATCAGTCATTGCAGAGTTGTACAATTCACCAATGTCCTGGACTTGTCAGTCATTTGCTCTGCTGGGTCCAGCCAATTAGCATGAGATTGGAAATGTTGCATGGCATGCCAAGGAGAAAATTCTCTTTTTAAAAGCAGGACATGTTTTAGGAAGAAAGATCTTCTCCCTTTTGAATTGTTGGCACTTGAAATACAGAAACTTTTTTTTTTTTGGGGGGTGGGGGTTGTGTACCAACTCTGAGACTGCCACACCTCAGAGAAAAGGAAATATTCTGAGAAGTAGCATCTCAGACTTGGCATGCATAGGTCCAATCTTTTAGCCATTCAGTGTCCATATTTTGACCACAACGTGCCTACTGTTGTAAGGAAAGCGTTCAACTTAGCTCACTTGATTAGTAAAGGCATCACCTTGAGAGCAAAAGAAGTTATAACCCCTTTATAGTCAGCACTTATCCAGCCCATAATTGAGTACAACTCCCCATTTGGCAAGTACCATACTAAGCATCTACAGTAAATAGAGAGGCCTCAGATTTCTAACAAAGAAGATCAAGGGCCTCCAGCATGTGCCTTACATGGACCGACTAAATTCACAGTCACTATACTCCGTATTGTATAGACTTCTTAGGGGAGACTTTTGCCTGGCCTGCAGAGCAGCCTAAACCTAATGAGCTTACTTCATATCCATAAATTAAATAGTCTAGGACTACCCATTCCATGGACTGAAATATGGCCTGCAACTTAAATAGGACATGCTGGAGGGACAGATTTATCTCCCAGAGACTGCCACATCTTTGAAACAGATGAAGCAGAGCACCTTTATGACACTGTTCCAGAGGAACCTGGACGAGTGGATGGGACACCATAAATTCTTACCGGGGATAGCACCCACAACCATCATGGATATGGGCAGTCATCAGTAAATGTAATCTAGGGTATTGACCAGTACTTCTACAGTATTACATTGGGTTGAAACAGCTAGGCTTAAAATTATTTCCGGGTCGATAGCCTAGTAATCTCCTCTGATCTTATGACTCACTCTAGCAGGTCATTGCATCTCAAATGGTTACCAGGAAAATTTCTTTTAATTGATTTTTTTGCTTGGCTGAGCCCACCAGCCAGCACTGGACCCCAGGCACTACTTAGGTTACCTTGTGCTGGATCTGGCCCTGACGGTATTAAGTATAAATGATTTTGGTGTGTGTGTGTGTGTGTGTGTGTGTGTGTGTGTGTGTGTGTGTGTCCATCTTTACATGTTTATATACATATAAAATATATAACTATTTCTCTCTCTGGATGTCTGATAATGACAACTTGCACAGAAGATTCATTACATGCACGCTGTTCTTTAACACTTTGGTATTAACTGTGGGATCTGGTTACATGGTTCTTGCTAGCTTCCAATGTTAGAAACGCTTCATTATGTAACATGGAAGTAGCTATTCAGCACAGTATTGTTAAAAAGTACCCTATAAACAGATTGCTCTGAACTACATTCTGTCAGTGTTTAACCATATGGCACTGCGCAGTTCTGGATGCTGTACCTTCTGTGGAGGTTTTCTTCCAAGGCCACCTCTGAAAAAGGTGTATGCTCATTTGTACAGCACAGAGTCAACAAAACAAATAACATACAGAAGTATGTTTAATAATTAATTCTGTTTTAGCTTAGAAATACAAATGCAGAGTTTACTTTGTAAGATATGATGTTCTTCGTGTTTCACTGTTGCAGTCATCACACTTGGGTTATCTGCCTGCAGGTAGCCCTTAGTCGGCCCGAATACCAGAGTCTTAGTATTTCTGCGTCGGATGCTGTTTCTTCTTCCATGATATCAGGTCGTCAGGGGTATAAAAACAGGCAGCCGACACCATTACATCAGTTTTTCTTGCTGAGGAGAAGCCCGAAGCAGAAGCAGTTTGCAAGTGCCGGTCGGCCGCTACCTTTTTGTTTTTCGAGTTGATAATCCTGAAGTCTTCTAAATCTAAGTTACCCCATTGGGGAACCTTTTTTTTTTTCTTGGTCTAACTGATGTCAGAAAAAGTTAACAATTGTCTTGCCTGTGGAAAGCAAATACCTCACAGAGATTTTCATTCTTACTGCATCACCTGTTTAGGCCAAGACCACGACATCCCTCACTGTCGGTTATGTGCCTTAACGCCCAGACCATTCATCATCGGGCTATTTTTGTTGCTAAATTCCTTTGCTCTTGATCTCCATATTCCGAAATGGCTTTGGTAAGCCATCCAACTACCGATCTTTTGAAAAAACATAAGGATACAGACAGAGACATACAGCATAGGTCCAAAACTGCCGACGATGCTTCTGTTAAGCTAGTCCCCAGTCTGCCGGTACTCAGTGAGGCGCCTTTGCAGCCCCTGATGCCCACTTCTATGGATTCGCAGGCCTGTGCTGAGACCCATTCAGAGTCCAGTATGCCGTGAGATGCTTCTTCGACTATGGAATCAGTGGATGTCTCTGCCTTGGATGGGTCCAGAGCCGCTGTGCAGGCACCGGCTTCTGAGGGTGCTTTCTGACCTACCGATGTTCGAATCAAACTGACAGCTTCTTTTTTAGACAAAACTATTGAGTTTCTTAGGCCCAGAGTATGCACTACACCTAGAAAACAGATGACCAAAGCACATGCTCAGGCCCCCATGCCACAAAAAACAAATGCTTAGAATGGCTGAAGACCTTATAATGCTAATTAGGGAAAGCCAGCCTTCCCCTGCTAAGAGACAAATAATTCAGTTGCCTTCAGATTCTACAGACCAGGAGTCCAATGACGCTGACCTTTCTGATTATCAGGACTTGCCCTTATCAACCTATGAGGATTCAGATGCAGAGGAATCCATTCCCTCTGCCTCCCCTCCAGAGGATTTCTCTTTTGGGGAAACCTTGCATACTATGAGAGCATTTCCTTGGGAATGCCAAGACTATCCTCAGTCCAAAAAAAGACTCAAGAGAATTTTTAGAGCTACCTCAGCACAGGCCTTTAGCTATTCCCCCTGTCCTGGATGTCATGGATGATTTCATGGAATCCAGTCTTGCTCCAGACACCTTACCTCCGGCCCCTAGGAAACCTGACCGGTACTACTGAGTACCTGATTCCCACAAGTTACTTTTCAAGAATCCTACTGCTGATCCAGAGATAATTTCCCAGGGCCCTAAAGGTATTGAGGCTACTACAGCCAAAAAGTCTACCCCTTCGGACAGGGATTCCAGAGCTTTAGACAGGTGGGGTAAGAAGGTATATACCTCTGCAACTCTTGCTACCAGGGCATTGAATTGCCAGTTTCACATGCTGAAGTACCAGCAGCATATTATGGAACTCATTAAACAAAAAATGTTAATATTCCCAGATTGTGCAGAAAATAAAGATTTGCAAGAGCTTATCAAGTTATTAAGCATACTTTGCAGTGTGGTTTTGATGTCCTAGAAGCATCTTGCAGGGTTGCAGTTGCTGGCTCTGTACTGAGAAGATATGCTTAGCTGAAGGAGTAGACCTTGCAAGATCATGTCAAATCCAAATTACTAGATGCTATTTTAAATAAGGATGTTTTGTTTGGCACCAAAGCAGAAGAAGTTCTTAAAAAGATGGAAAAAAAGTTAAATCTATGCAAACTGTTAAAGAATTCTTACAAGTGCAACCACCTTGATTCAGTAGGCATTGCCCATCAAAACACTAGTCCTTTCCAGCCCCCTCCAGGCCTTCCCAAATAAGACCCAGGGGAAACAGACCACCCAGACTACAGTCTCAGGGTATGCAGAGATCTAAGCAATGGAGTGCGCCAACCCCTAAAACAGGGAGTGGTAAGCCATCTCCCTATGGGAAAAGTTCATAATGACTTCTCAACTCTACTTCCCAGCCCTGCCCAATTGCTTGTGCCCCTAGGAGGAAAACTTGCCCTTCACGCAAAAAGCTGGATGTCCATCACTCAGGACCGATGGGTCCTCGACACTGTATCCCAGGGGTGCAAATTCTATTTCCATTCACTGCCAACCCCAAGTGGGTTTCCAGACCTTCCTCCAAACCAGTGGGCAGAGGCTCAAAACCAAGTTCTTTCCCTGCTCAACATCAGAGCTATTCAGCCAGTTCCAGTAGAACAAAGGGGTCAGGGTTTCTACATCAGACTATTCCTGGTACCCAGGAAAGAGGGTTCTTGGTGCCCAATCCTGGATCTTTCAATTCTCAACACCTTCCTGGTGGTCCCAAAATTCAAGATGCTTACCTTGCAACAGCTTCTCCCTATGCTAGCCAAGGATGCCTGGTTAGTCACCCTAGACTTAAAAAAGCTTATCTGCAAATCCCCATCAGGGAATCATGCAGGAAATATCTATGTTTCAGAGCAGGATCTATGCATTATCAGTTCTCTGCACTTCCCTTTGGCTTATCTACTGTGCCCAGGGTATTCACAAAATGCCTGGCTCCAGCCATTGCATACTGCAGGCAGAGAAATATCCAAATTTACCCATACTTGGATGACTGCCTGATTCAGGTGGACAGCCAGGAATTGCTGCTTCAGCACTTGGCATTTGTAAAAAAAAGCCTTCTCACTTCATTGGGGTACACCATCAATGAAAAGAAATCACAACTGGTGCCCAGTCAAAAAATTGTATTCCTGGGACATAACTTCCCAAATTGTCTTTCTCACTTCAGAAAAACAGGTCTGTCTGACAGACTGCTTCAAGCAAATGGCCACCAGAACCCAGCTAACTGCAAGAAAAATACTGCAGGCTGTAGGGTTCATGGCCTCATGTATTCTGCTAATTCCATATGCAAGAATGCATATGAGGAAACTTCAGTGGTACTTAAAAAGTCTTTGGTGCCAACATTCTCAGGACCTGGAAACTGTCATTCCTATCATACCTTGTCTGAGGGCAGAGTTCCTTTGGTGGGCAGAAACATGCAACCACAACAGCCTGCATTTTACTCTACCCCATGCTGCCCACACCCTGACCACAGATGCATGAGACTATGCATGGGGGGCCCACATGGCTGGCGAATGCATTCAGGGCCACTGGAACCCATGCCAAATTCTCCTGCACATCAACCAAAAGGAGATGCTAGCTGTACAGAATGCTCGGACAGCTTTCAGATACCTAATCCTTTCAGGACAACTGCTGATAAAAACAGACAACACCACAGTTATGTGGTAGATAAACAAGCAGGGTGGGAACCCATTCTTACCCACTCTGCAGGTTAGCCATGACTCTGTGGAGCACAGCTTTGGACAAGCAAGTCCATCTACAAGCTCAATTCCTGCCAGGCAAACAAAATTCACTGGCAGATGACTTAAGCAGAAATCTCCTAGACCCACACGAGTGGAAATTGGAGCCCAGCAGCTTCAACCTTCTGATCCAGAGGTGCGGGACCCCAGAGGTGGATCTCTTTGCCTCCCCCCACAACCACCAGTTAAGCAAATTCTGCACCAGGAACCCTCACAGCAGGGTCTGGAAGGTGGATGACCCTATCCTTTCAATGGGAAAACCTCTCAATCTATGCCTTTCCCCTTCTGCCCCTTCTCTCAAGAGTACTACTCAAGATAAAAGAAGACAGGCCAAGGACAATTATGATTGCCCCGGACTGGCCATGCCAGCACTGGTACCCACTCCTGTGCAGCCTGACAATGGTGCCACCCTGGCACCTACACCAGAACCCCACCCAGCTGTCACAGCAGGAGGGACAGATTTTGCATCCACAATTGCAAACCCTAAATCTTGCCGTCTGGCTTATTCCTTGAATACTCCACCAGCAACCCTAAGTAAACAGGTGCTGGATGTCATTCTTGAAGCCAGAAGGCCTAGTACTAGGAAATCCTATGTGGAAAAGATATTGTTCTTGGATTTAGTCTACAGGAAAGGACACAGCAGTGCCCTCCTTACCTCTAATCCTGGATTACCTAGCAGAGCTACTCCACAGAAGCCTATCCTTCTCCTCCATTAAGATTCATGCCTCTGCAATTTTGGCTCATTACAGTTCTGAGCCACCTCTATTTTCTCACCCTCTCATCAAACAATTCCTGAGAGGGGCTAACAACTTTAAGGCTCCCCAAGGAGAGCACCCACCCCTGCTTGGGACCTTAACTTTGTACTGGAAAAGCTCACGCTCCCCCCTTTTGAACCTGCTGCTTCAGCAGAGTTAAAATTCCTGTCTTGGAAAACAGCCTTGCTTCTAGCCATCACTTCAGCTAGAAGAGTGTCTGAGCTACATGTACTGATGGCGTGGAACCCTTTGTCTTCCATGCTGACAGGGTTTCCCTCAGGACTAACCCGTTCTTTATGCCTAAGGTGGTGTCCAGTGTGGCCCTAAACCAATCCATCCATTTGCCAACCTTCTTCCCTAACCCTCAGAGTAAAGGGGAAAGGATCCTGCACTCTTTGGGCATGCAGAGACAGCTCAGCTTCTACCTTGATAGTCAGCTTTGCAACAGGGGCAGAGGGCAAGGCCATTTCTAAACAAAGCATTTCCAAATGGATAGCATGCTGCATCCATTTCTGCTACAAACACCATGGAAAACCAACCGCTCAGGGGGTCAGAACACATTCCACTAGGGCTACCTCTACCTCTACAGTATTTCTCAGGGGAGTCCCTACCAGGGACATTCTGGAAGCTGCAACCCGGAGTTCTGTACACACCTTCACCAAGCATTACAACTTGCTTATCTTTTCCAAATCCAGGGCAGGATTTGCTACAGCAGTCTTTCAGGGCCTACTAGCCAGCCCCAACTCTTCTTGACTGCCTCCACCCTGCCTCAGCTTTTGGAATCAACCCAAGTGTGATGACTGCAACAGTGAAACATGAAGAACACAGTACAGTTGTGTACACCTACCATAAATGTAGATGTTCGAGTGTATTCACTGTTGCAGTCCTGGTTTCACTCCCTCCAGCCCCTGGTTTTCTCTGTCTTTCTATCTCTCCTCTCTATGGCTATTCCTAATGATATTGGTATTTACTTTTTACTGGTGGTGGTTTCCACACCATATACTAGCTCCCTGTTTGGGGGTTCCTGACATTTGGAGCAAGAAAAACTGATGTAATGGAGTCGGGTGTCTGATTTTATACCCCTGACGACCTGACGTCATGGAAGAAGCAACAGCATCAAATGCAGAAATACTAAGACTCTTGTATTCGGGCCGACTGAGGGCTACCTGCACGCAGATAACCCAAGTGTGATGACTGCAACAGTGAATACACTCTAACATCTACATTTATGGTAAGTGTACACAACTGTACTTTCCATTTCCTTATTTGTACACTTTCCTGGGTGTATGTCAGTCACTTTCCCATGACTGCTTTGCAGTGTTTTGATAACACACCCAGCTTCTCCTAATATGAAACGGCGATTTCCACATGCAGGGTGGTGTTTTGAAAGCCTTACTTAAACATCTCAAAGATAATTCTATGCAATGTTGCTTTCCAGATTGGAATTACAGTTGAGTAACTTAGATTGCAGAGAGGATTTCGGAACCCACCCATATATTTCATTCTTGTACCAACATGAGAACTGGTCAGACTTTCATGACATACATTAATTGTAACTTTTCACTGGTGAGTCATCTTGCATAGTAGTGCATTGTTTATAGACTTTTGAATGAAGTGAGGTAGTTATGAGTCCATTGTGTATGGCAGAAGCTACGACTGCTGTACCTTTTATCTACAAAGTCACACCTGTGGAACCTTTTTTGCAACGCAGTTTTTCTGGGGTTGGAGGGTGAGTTCTTAAACAGAGTAACTGACTTAAATGTTTTCAGAATCCTGACAACAAGAATCAGTCATTCAAAGTGAGTCCTTAGGAAACAGATTATTGGCAGATGAGATAATGTCTGGCAGTAAATACTACAGGTACGAAATGTACTTCATGCAGACAGGAGTAAAGAGGGTCATATGATTCTGGACAAGACATTTTCCTTGTAGTGTAAAGTTTAGAGACGTTGTTGATTTCTTAAATATTTATTTTATTGCTTTAAAATCACAAAGCTTTCTTTCGGCTTCTGTTGTTTTTTTTTTTTTTTTACAAGAAAAAATAATCTTGGATTTTTTTGTTTCAGCATTTCTAATGTGAATTGTGTTAATGAAACTGTCAGTGATGTTTATTTGGAGTTATTGTTAGAGATATTTTTAACTGTCACACTTGTAAAATTATTACTAATCTTTCCTAATATTTATGATGATGTTTTACTCAGTTTTCAAAAACAATTTTCTTTGTTTTGTTCATTCATGCTCAAAATTGTTTTTAGGAATCACTTATTCTTAAGTTATGAAGATCCAAGTCTGCAATATTTTGCATCTTGCTAAACTACCATGCCTTTTGTCATATGTTATCATAATCATTATTAATTTGCTGCATGTGTATACAGACTTAGTAACTAAAGTAGCAGCGTAGCCCCATTGCTTGCCTTTGACATCATGGGTTTTTATTTCTTACTCTTATCTTGTTTTTTTCTTTTTATCACTTATATTGCTTTTACTAGAAGGTTTTATAGCTTGTGGACTTTTTGTTTTGGTCAATAATTCTGAATTCATACAGCTAGAGTTTGCTTATGTTTTCTTATGAACAACTGGTTTTACATTAAGGGGTATAATAATACATTTAACCCACCTGGATTTCAGAAGGCATCCTATGCAGCATATCACTGGACTTTGCCAAACAAACTGGAAAACCTGTGTAACAGGACCATTGGTGAGAGTGGCATCCACTAAATCACATCTTTTTTTTATATATTTTTTATTTATTTGTTAAATAGATACGTTATCTGGTCTTTTACAGAACAGTCAGTAAATTATGGAGAATAGAAGGAAACTGGAAAAACTGGAATAACCATGTAGTAGTAGTCATGCAAGCAGGAGAGACATAAACTTCACGTAGACAGCACTGAAACTAGATATCTGGATTCACCAGCCACTTGGTTAGAAACAATCTGAGTGAGCCTAAGGTATTTAATAGATACATGCTTCTGCATAAAGTCATGCACAGGGCTAGGTGTTGTGCATAAAGACATGGTCCGAGATGGGTGCTATACATAAAGATATGCTCAGAGCTGGCTGTTGTGCCTAGGGCATGCGCACAGCTAGCTGTTGTGCAGAGGGACCTGCTCAGAGCTGGCTGTTGTGCAGAGAGACCTGCTCAGTGCTGGCTGTTGTGCAGAGAGACCTGCTCAGTGCTGGCTGTTGTGCAGAGGGACCTGCTCAGTGCTGGCTGTTGTGCAGAGGGACCTGCTCAGTGCTGGCTGTTGTGCAGAGGGACCTGCTCAGTGCTGGCTGATGTGCAGAGGGACCTGCTCAGAGCTGGCTGTTGTGCAGAGGGACCTGCTCACAGCTAGCTGTTGTGCAGAGGGACCTGCTCACAGCTGGCTGTTGTGCAGAGGGACCTGCTCAGAGCTGGCTGTTGTGCAGAGGGACCTGCACAGAGCTGGCTGTTGTGCAGAGGGACCTGCACAGAGCTGGCTGTTGTGCAGAGGGACCTGCTCAGAGCTGGCTGTTGTGCAGAGGGACCTGCTCAGAGCTGGCTGTTGTGCAGAGGGACCTGCTCAGAGCTGGCTGTTGTGCAGAGGGACCTGCTCAGAGCTGGCTGTTGTGCAGAGGGACCTGCTCAGAGCTGGCTGTTGTGCAGAGGGACCTGCTCAGAGCTGGCTGTTGTGCAGAGGGACCTGCTCAGAGCTGGCTGTTGTGCAGAGGGACCTGCTCAGAGCTGGCTGTTGTGCAGAGGGACCTGCTCAGAGCTGGCTGTTGTGCAGAGGGACCTGCTCAGAGCTGGCTGTTGTGCCGAGGGACCTGCTCAGAGCTGGCTGTTGTGCCGAGGGACCTGCTCAGAGCTGGCTGTTGTGCCGAGGGACCTGCTCAGAGCTGGCTGTTGTGCCGAGGGACCTGCCCAGCGCTGGCTCTTGCACCGAGGGACCTGCCCAGCGCTGGCTATTGTGAAAATGAGGTGAAGGCTAAGGCACTTGATCACATTACTCTGTCAGTGAAATGCAGAGTTCTTTCTTGTGCTGTAGTTTGTTACTGGTCATTGATAAGTGTGGTGGGTCACTGTCTTCAGCAGTCATCTTGTCCTCTTTCTCTCTTGTAGGATGGCTTTTCTGAGATCTGAGGTCTATTTCTTTGGCCACCAATATGGTGAGCTCATCACAAAAAAAAGGTGTAGATTTTGCAGATATCTGGGCTAGAATTATTTATTTTATTTTTGCTTACTATCTTTTTTGCCATGGAGTCTGACTGGGCTAGTTGCTCATTTTCAGTGGAAGCTCGGGGAGAAACGCTCCACATACAAGTACACAGTATTGTTGCACAAGCCAGTACAGATCAGAAAAATGTTACAGAATGTAAAAATTATACAGATAAATTCTACAGAATATAAAAATTATACAGAACATAAAGAAGCCAAACTATACAAAGGAATATGATTCAGTAATGTTTTTCTAGTTGCATACAACAACATACAATACAATTTTATTTAAAGTTGTATAAACATCAGAGTAGTAAGTGGGAGAAGAGTTTGAGGGTGGGCAGAGGAAGGGAAGAGAACAAATAAGTTCACCCTGGTGAGGAGCATGACCATAACCAGTTGTTTTGACAGGTCTTTAGCAGGTTTTTGGATTTGCTGGGTCTGTTGTATTTAGTATATTCTGAGGGACAGAGATGTAGTTAGAGTAAAGAGATTACAGGGAGGATTTGAAAATGAAAATGAACCTTTGTTTTGATGAGAGTGGTTTTCCACATGATAGCTTAGCATCCCTTCCAAGAAGGGCAGGCATATTTATTGGAGGTCATGGAAATACCAAAACAAAATTCTGACCGATGGAATAGAGAAAGGGAGAGACATGTTCATCATATTTATGGTGACCTGAAGTGAAATTTCATAAATTAAGTGGGAGCATGCATGTGACACTGATGTCACTGTTACAGCTGTGCAGCAGGAGCAAATATATGAAGAAAGAACACACAATTAGTCAAAGTAAACAAACATTTTCAAACCACCTCTGCCTCATTTCCTCGGAATCTCTCTTGGGCTTCACTTTCTACTGTTTGTATTTTAATCAGTAATTGGTGGCCCCAAGCACCTAAGTAATAATTCTTCAGCATTGCTGTCGCCTCCTGTTCTCTGCCAAAGTCCATCTGATATCTACCTACATGGGCCTAATACTGATTTTGAAACTTCCTGTGGTAGAAATCTATTGTGAAGTGGTTCTAGATCACAGGTAGATTTTTCATTTTATATCTAACCATTTTCCATTCATCTCTTTCATACAGTGCTTGTGTGCATTTTCCCCTAGATGTATGCAAGCCAAGCATGCCATCGGGAATGATATATGTATTATAAGCTACTGAAGTCTGCTGTATGAACTTTAAAGTTCATAGGTTAGTACTAGGCTAACTGCCCTTGTGGACCATTTTAAGCCAAACCAATTACCCCATGTGAGAATCAAACCCGGCACCTTGTTTTTTAGGTAAACACCTTAACCATTATGCCAACCTCCCACCCATAAGAGGTCAGTGTTATGTTGGCTAGAACCCCATCCTGGAATGGGTGAGCTGGCCATCAACCAATTTAGCTTACCTACCCCCAACCTGTCCTTGTGACACCAAACTCACTTAATGTGTCCCTAGGTGATTTAACAGCATAACCGAACATCTTGATCCTGTGCTATCAGGCTGGATGCTTAAACAATGCAGGGAAATACCAGACTAGTTAAGGGAAGCAGTAAGGGAGAACAGCCAAGGTGGTACAAAGGAGTTATTGAGTTGGCAATCACAAGTTACTGTAAGGGACTTATCCTGAAGAACACGCCAAGGAGCGAAGCATAAAAAAGTGCTAACAAAATGAAAATGTGTGATGCAGTGGTCGGCATTGCTGCCTTACACTGCTTAGTTCTGCAGTTCATTTCTTGCTAGGGGATTCTACCACATGGATTCTTTATCCTTGATTCCAAGTTTCTGAGAGGAGCTCGGGGATCTTTCCAGATCCTAGACATGTGGGGATGTGACTTGGTGTTGATACAATTCCCTTTAAGTGAGTTGTGTGTAGTGTGCATGTGTCCTGTGTCAGGCTGGCATCCCTTCCAGCTCTTTTTCATGTTATAGCCGTTCTTCCTGGATATCCATGACTGTCGCTTATAAATAGACAGATGCTTATGCTGCATCGTCCTAATGCTACTGTTACAGTACATTTGTATATGCAGTCCTGGGTAAGTCTGTAACTTGGTAAATTTTGTGCATGTAAGTAGTATAAGAGCAGCTCCCCAAACCTTTAAGTTAATCTGCAGTTTGAAAACATTATTTATTGAAGTAAAACTATTTAGTCTCAGAGTCTGAATGTGAAACTCCTATTTCTATATTCAAAACAGAAATAGAGCCAGAATTTGTATTACTTAATGCCAAATCTTTATTAAAATTGTAGAAACTCCACATCAAAAACCTATAAAACTGCAATAAGTACAACATGCAGTGACTCAGAGCTGATGGCTAACTTCTATGGCCCAAACACTTTGGCACAACATATCACACTAAAGTGGACAGGTACTTCATGTTCTAGTAATAAACATGCACATTTTAGTTAAATAAGCCATTTTTCATACTTTTGCTACTTTTTTCTCATTTTGCCATTTTCATGTCCTTAAAGCCACTATGTCATCTGCCCTCAGTGGGATCTGCCTGAGTTACAAGAAGGGTTGGTATGAGGTCCTTCTTTCCTGCCCACCACAGACTTTAGTCTGTTAATGCTGGTGTGCATGCACAGAAATATGCAGACTCACACACGCCCCAGTGTTGGTCACCCTCCGGTATCCACCAGACTGCAGCAAGATAACACCCTTTGTAAGGGTGGTTATGAGAAGGAGAGTAAGGAGAATTGTATTTAATTTACTGTGGGGGGGGGGGGTTTGCACACTACACTGATCTTTGTTCTTAGATATACCTGGAGTTTGGATTGTCTGCTTATAGATGTAAGTTAACTTTCACCTCCTCTGTGGTTTTACTCTTGCTTTGTTTATAGTAACATTCCTCCTAAACAAAATGGCGATAAAAAACATTGAATGAAAATTTGTTGTACTACCCAAACCATAGTTGATGAATGAAATATTGTTGTACTACTGTAATATGGGCATATTGATAGTAGCGTCTTGACATTATTATGTTATTTACTTGGAATCACTTCTATTTATCCAGTTATTTCAGGGCCTACATTTTTATTGCTAACAGTACTGACTTTTATTTCAACTTTAAAATACAATTGATAGGCAGTTTATTCTTCATCTTTTGTGCTACGTTTCTGTAACAACATTCATATTTTTGCATCAAATCGTTAAATGTTAGCAAAAAATGTTCTGCCAAAAACAAAACTAGTGATACATAACATAGCCTACTTTAATACCATGCACAGTATACTGACTTTGTACATTGCTGCTTCAGCCATATCTCCAGCATATAAAATGATATCCACCAGGATACAGTAACGATATGAATGAAAGAAAAAGGAAGTCTTTCACTTTAATGCCCTTTTCTGACTTATTTAGTTATGTAAACCAGCTTAACTAAGGGATGTGAGGTCATCTAATACATCCGTGAAGTGATAACTGTGACACCTCTGAGTTTGAAGATAGAAAACAGAAGCACTCAGCCTATTACTTTGGCTTTCATCAGTATTTTCCCAGCATTCCTGTATAATGAAATATTGTTTTGCTTGTGTGATAATCTGAGGTGAGGTCATTAGCTCCCATGGAATTGCACAAGAAAGTCTCCGTCAAACAATGTGTTGTTACAGCTTTGTTATAACCTAAGATAACTAAGGAGATGATGTAGTGTGGATAACCAAATTAGAAGTTGTGAAAGTCAGAGATAATAGCAAATTTCACTGTGAAATTTCAGAATTAAAATCTTTTGTGTGAGTACAAGGGATGTGAGGAAGAAGCATCCCATAAAATTAATTTTTCTCTGCATTAGAACCAAATGATGCAAGTGTGAAACAGCAGTTTTATGTATAACTGCATAAACACCTATGCACTGATGCAAGTGGAAAAAAAAAACATTTATTTCCCAGAGATCATGATGGCAAGACAGGTTAAAAGTTAAGTGTCTGCTGTTGGTTGCTAGCAGCATGATCTAGGATTTCCATTAAATTAAGTACGTCTTAATACCTTAAACATAGATAGTTAAATAGAATACAAAGTGAAAATTTCAAAGTAAGCTCTTAAAGAGAATTGCATCCAATCAATTAAACCGATATTTAACAGTTGCCAAATTATTTTTACTTGTCTACCTTTTAGGACGGTCTTAGAAGCAACAGCAGATTTTTTTAAGTGATGTTGTATGATGATTTCATCTTTATTCATAAGCAGCAAACATAAGTGCAAATGTCTGTTACTGAAAGTTGACATAAAAGGAGAAGTGGGTGATGCGTGATGTGAAACTCCTGATCTCTGGGACCAAAAAAGTAGTGTTTGATGCTGGCTTCCCTTCCAGAGCCTTAGCTGTCAGCAGTGCAACTGCTGGAAATAAAACCTTTAGAAACACAAACCAGTCACACAGTGCTCCTATAAAGGCTGTCCCTCCTCAGCAGTTGACTGCATGATAGTATCAGCAGAAACACCAGTTCACACGGATAAAAACTGAAGTTTAATTCCTCCAACAAGTAGGCACCAGAGTGAGGCAAACAATAAAAACAAAACAAATGGTTCTGATATTAAACCAACAGATTAAGCGCTTTCAGCTTCTTACAGAAGACTGCATCAGAATAAACAGAACCCTTCTCTACACCCATTTTTATAGTACATTACTCATCTTCCATTGGATAAAACATTAATTAAATAATTAATTAATTATGCAAATAGTGCCAATAAACTAGAATTAAAAAAACAGTATCGTTAAAGTTTAGTGCTCGCTGTATAAAACACTTTTTTTAAAAACAGTTTTTGTACTTTTAGTACTTTTGTTTTCAGTATGTATCAGGATATAAATGTATATGAAAGATCTTGTTCAAACCCTAAAACTACTCATAAAGGTAGAAGAAACCAGAAAACATCCACTACAGCATATAGGAAACAGGCTAACATGGTTTTGCAATAGGCATAGTAATGAATGTGTACACATAAGGCTTAGACGCCTTCATTTTCAAGTCAGGAAGAAGTGAAATGTGATCATTCATACCAGGTGGGGTACAGGCATCCAGTTTTAACTGCCATATAATTTCTCTAAATTCTAACATATTCTCCCAATCCCCACCCCTATCACTGGGAACCACCTTTTCTAGGACCCAAAACTTAAAATCTGCCTGTGTGCACACCAGACTGTGCCTATACAGGGCATTAGTTTCTCTTTTTCTGTTAATGTCATAATTTATGTTCATACACACGTGGTCTCAAATTATGTTCGGTTTTACCAACGTAATATGTCCAACAATATTTACAGTAAGCGAGATACACCAGCCCTTTTGAATAACAGCTGTTATACATCAAAGTCTTAATAGCCTTTATTTCTAAACTCTTACAGTTAGCCATAAAAGTGCATTGGGAACCCCTTCCACACTTGTGCCCCCATTTTATTGTCCCATTGATGGTACTGCTCTTCTTCTTTTCCAATATTTCCTTAAGACTATAATTTCTCTTACAGCTGTGCCTCAATTGTCTGTTAAATATATCTAACCTACTGGGCATTCTTTGAAACATACCCCATACTCTAGTTATGGTTTTCTTTATCTACCTTGTATCTTGGTCAAAGGTCCCTGCAACCAAACCCTGTTCTTTTGTTATAGGTTCCACATAAAGTAAGGGTATATACAAGTTTCCCCATCCTTGTTACACTTGTTCTTTAATGGGTCTAATCAATTCATCTGGGTACCCTCTTTCTGAAAAAAGGGAATGAACATAATCTAACTCCTGTACAAAATTGTCCTGTTTGGATGTCATCCTTGCAACTCTTACCATCTGTCCCTTCACAATATTATGTTTCTAAAAAGAGGGATGACTACTTTTGTAGTGTAGGTAAGAGTTGGAAAAATACCTTTTCCTATAAACATTGGATGCAAATCTGTAATTTTCCAAGTCTTTTTCTATGCAGACATCCAAGCAATTAATTTTATTCAATCCTATTTCATGGGTAAAAATGAAAAATTCTGTGTTGGAATTCAAGAATTCAATAAAATTGGGAAACATCTCAAGGAGTCCCTTCCACACAATAAAAATATCATCCAAAAAACAAAAGTACATAGAAATATAATCTTTATACATGAAATCAAATACATGGTGGGTTTCCCAATATAACATAATATTTGCAAATATGGGGGCACAGGAGGAACTCATGGCAACCCCATCAAATGGTGGTACAGCTCCCCCTGAAAAATCAAAAAAATATTTTTGAGCACCAGCTCCATGTTTTGAAGTACCAATCTAAAATTAGCTGAAGATAGAAATCAAAACTCATGTATTCAAACCATTCTAGGCCTTTTTGGTGTGGGATAACAGAAAATAAATCCTTGACATCCACTGTCACAAAAATAAATTCAGATTTAAACTCTAAACATCCTATCTTGTATAAAAAAATCCCATAAATCTATAAGAATGTGTGGGTATTTTGCATTGATTTCTGTTTTAATTTTGTGTCCACAAATCTTGCCATGGGCTGTGTTTTTGAACCCTCAGAGATGACAATAGGTCTAAGGGGTGAGTTTCTGACATCCTTATGGACCTTAGGGATCCCAAACATACTGGGTATGAAGGGTTTTGTGACCTTCAAAAAATGATGTAGTTGATCATTGAAAAGGCCTTGGCTTAAATTATCATCCAAAATCCAATCAATCTTGCTATAAGCTATATTAAATTCATTTCTAGACCCCACAGTATACCTATTATTGGTGTTTAGGATCTCCGCAATTTTGGTAGTAGTCCATATTATCCATCAACACCACCCCATCCCCCTCAACACCACCCCATTCCCCTTGTCAGGTTTCATCACTCTCATATTAACTGTGTTAGTCAATTCTGTCACCCTTCTTTCTTCTCTGGTTACGTTATTTCTAAACCATCTTTGTTTGTTGAACTCTTTTCTAAGTTCATAAATAACAAGTGGTTCAGAATTGAATAGTTCCTGGTTAGGAAGGGGATTAAAAGTACTCCTCCTAACCAGCATGTTAGTAAACTGACATACTAGCTGGTTATGATACAGGTGTTCCAAATTTAATTTTCTCGAACAATTTTATATCAAGAATGGTATTGGCTACTTATCCACATTTACTCAGTACAAAGGTGAAACCTTTCTTGAAAAGAGAAGAAATTATCATCCACCCTTAAATCCATGTAGTTGTAAATGTGAAAGTTGTCCTTTGTAATCACAATATTACACCCAGAATCACTGTTAATTTAATTTTCACAAATCTTGTGTATTGGGTCCAATGGCCCCTCACCTGCATTTGAATTTAACTCACTGGGCAAAACAATTTGGTCGCGACTCACACTGCCACGCAATAATCCATGATTTATCTGTGGTACTGTCTCCCCCGGTATCGAGGATAATTCCTTGTAACTCTGTATAAGATGGCTGGGATGTCAAGTTCTGAATCCTTTTGGACCTCCTCGGATAAATTCATCCCTAATGGGACATTATTAACATTATCATTTTCATCATAGTAGGTGTCATATTGAATAACCCCCCCATGGTTCACCCCATTGTCAGAATTCACAAAATGTTAACCTTGGTTAAATCTACCAGGGTTTTTTTCTTCTTCTCTACCCCTTTTGTAATCCCCCCCCCCCCATGGGGTAGGCCCACCCTTGAGAATACTCTCTATTGTCCCTTTCTAGCTTAGTTTAGTTCTTGGAAATTATTTTATCGGTATCTTATAATGCAATCCTATAATCACGTTTGTATTTATCAACAGTAAAAAGTAAGTCATCAGTAATTTCTTTGTACAGTCTATTAAAGTCTGTTTTTAAACTGACAATGATAACTGTTATTATTTATAATAGCCTTCACAAGAGCTAACCCACAACCATTTAAAATCCACACAATTTCTTTATAAAAGGCTGTACCAGGTTCTAAATTGTTAGGAAACTTCAGGATACATAAACCTTTAGGCACCTGGATAGTTTTAAGATAGTCAGGTACCAATTATCTAACATAAGGTTCCTGTACTTTGTAAGTTTAGATTTTAAGTTCTTACATTTTCCTGTGTATGTCGAATGATTCTCCTCTGTATTGTTGGATATATGCTCTGGTAACACAAAACCCTTGTTGAGCCATAAGTTGAAGTCCAAGTCTTGGTAATGTTGTAAATTGTCCAAAAAAGCCAGTTGTCTCTAAAATCATTTTTAAAATCGTTAAAACAGTACCAGTGCAAATACCCACACATTCTTATAGATTTGTGGGATTTTTTTTACACAAGATAGGATGTTCAGAGGTTTTAAATCTGAATTTATTTTTGTGACAGTGGATGTCAAGGATTTATTTTCTGTTATCCCACACCAAAAAGGCCTAGAATGGTTTGAATACATGTTGTTAGAGTTTGAATTTCTATCTTCAGCTGATTTTAGGTTGGTACTTGAAAACATGGAGCTGGTGCTCAAAAATAATTTTTTTGATTTTTCAGGGGGAGCTGTACTACCAACTTGATGGGGTTGCCATGGGTTCATTCTGTGCCCCCATATTTGCAAATATGTTATAGTGGGAAATCCATCATGTATTTGATTCCATGTATAAAGATTATATTTCTAGGTACTTTTGTTTTTTGGACGATTTTTTTATTGTGTGGAAGGGACCCCTTGAGATGATTCCCAATGTTACTGAATTCTTGAATTCCACCACAGAGTTTTTAATTTTTACCCACGAAATAGGATTGAACAAAATTAATTACTTGGATGTCTGCAAAGAAAAAGACTTGGATAATAATAGATATACATCCAAGGTTTATAGGAAAAGGTGTTTTTTTCAACTCTTACCTACACTACCAAAGTAAAAAATCAAAAGCAGACAGCAACACCAGAACTGATGTAACAAGACGGTCAACTCACCGTCCCAGCTAGGTTTAGAAAAGTAGCGTGCAGGCTTACTCAAATAAGGCAAAGATGGTGTTAATCCAAAAATATATTTAATAAACACAAACCACAATATAGGAAACTGAAATCCACATAAACAACTGTTAAGCGCTTTCATCCGCTTATAACCGTTGTTACACTACCAAAGTAGTCATCCCTATTTTCAGAAACATAATATTGTGAAGAGACAGATGTAAGAGTTGCAAGGATGACATCCAAAAAGGATGATTTTGTACAGGAGTTAGATTATGTTCATTCCCTTTTTTTTTAGAAAGAGGGGTACCTGGATGAATTGATTAGACCCATTATAGAACAAGTGTAACAAGGATGGGGAAACTTGTATATACCCTTACTTTATGGGGAACCTATAACAAAAGAACAGGGTTTGGTTTCAGGGACATCACCTGTTACACCTTATTTAGTAATGACCTTTGACCAAGATACATGGTGGATAAAGAAAACCATAACTAGCGTATGGGGTATGTTTCAAAGAATGCCCAGTAGGTTAGATATATTTAACAGACAATTGAGGCACAGCTGTAAGAGAAATTATAGTCTTAAGGAAATACTGGAAAAGAAGAAGAGCAGTACCATCAATGGGACAATAAAATGGGGGCACAAGTGTGGAAGGTGTTCCCAATGCACTTTTATGGCTAACTGTCAGTTTAGAAATAAAGGCTATTATGACTTTGATGTATAACAGCTGTTATTCGAAAGGGCTGGTATATCTCGCTTATTGTAAATATTGTTGGACATATTACGTTGGTAAAACCGAACGTAATTTGAGACGTGTGTATGAATTAATAGAAAAAGAGAAACTAATGCCCTGTATAGGCACAGTCTGGTGTGCACACAGGCAGATTTTAAGATTTGGGTCCTGGAAAAGGTGGTTCCCAGTGAACATGGGTGGGGATTGGGAGAATATGTTAGAATTTAGAGAAATTATATGACAGTTAAAACTGAATGCCTGTACCCCACCCGGTATGAATGATCGCATTTCACCTCTTCCTGCCTTAAAAATGAAGGCGTCAAAGCCTAGAAGGGCTAAAAACCAAATGATGTCTACACATTCATTACTATGCCTGTTGCAAAACCATGTTAACTTTTTATGACATTTTCCTATATGTTGTAGTGGATGTTTTCTTGTTTGTTCTACCTTTATGAGTAGTTTTAGACAGACGTCTTGTTTACTCTGTAATGCTAAGACCAAAAATCAGACTTCATACAATCAAGTTGTCATAAAAAAGTTTTGCTTTCAATTAGTGTCCTTACTGATACAGACACAAAACAGAATGAATGTTTGCTGCAGAACCTGTGCTTCTATATTTACAGATTGTAATCATTTGCTTTCTTGTGAAGGCTGGACTGGGTTTACTGAAACACCTGTGGAACTGCTGAGTGTGTGAAGACTGGAGAAATATATTTTTTCTGTAGGGGAAAGGCAAATAATTGCAAGCAGATCTGTTGAGGTAGGGAATTATTAGAGTGCTTCTGATGGTCGGGACAGCGATGGTACAGTGGCAGAATGGATAGCCTTGTCACCTCACAGAAAGAGGTTCCCTGGTTTAATTCTTGGCTGAGGTACCTTCTGTGTGGAGTCTGCATGTCCTCCCTGTGTTTGCATGGCTTTCCTCCAGGTGCTGCAGTTTCCTCCCACATTCCAGAAGCATGCAGTAGATGAATTGGGCGCACTAAATTGTCAATAAATGTTAGTGTGTGGTGTGGAAGAATTACCACGGCAGGGCTAGCCACCCGGCGATGTAAACCTTGGCATTAGATTGTCACTGTTGAAGTGACACCCTAACCCCATGTGCAAAAATGGAGAAAAAGGGGTTGTGACTGGATAGACTGGTGGTCAGGACTGAAATGCACATTATGAAGCTGTACACTATTTTTAATTGCCATGTACTGTAATTTATGATGCCTTCAGTGCCATGGTAAATATATTTATTAATATTTTTTTACTTGTTTGTGAGAATGACACTGCCTAATGTACTAGTGAAGTATAAATCTGCTGCTGTACAAGTGGCAACATATACAATGTAGAGGAAGGTGTGTGTGTGTGTGTGTGTGTGTGTGTGTGTGTGTGTGTGTGTGTGTGTGTGTGTGTGTGTGTGTCTGTTTACAGGAAGTAAACACCCATCACCTGCTACTTGTGTAACTGCAGATGTTGCCTGAATTAAGTAGTCCACATAGAATTTTTGTGTAGCAGTAATCTTTTTTCCTCTCTATAAGTTTGAGAGGCACCATTTATTTCTATGTGATTGAGTGCATTCCTAACTTCTGAGCAAATGTGTTTTTGTTCTGTTTCATCCCACATTTGAGCACAATTGTTTCACAGCACAAAAACTGCGTGTAGGCATGTTTTGGAAAGATGTTATACTGGAAGAATTAAAATGGACATTGGACTGTTTATGATCAGGTGGGCCGAACTGTGCTGCTTGAAGCAGGGGGTGGGCCGAACTGTGCTGCTTGAAGCAGGGGGTGAAAGGATCTGGTGAATCCATAGTGAATGTTTATTGAACCCATAATGAACTTTCTCACAAGTTAAACACAGTCTTCTCAAAACGTCTTTGTTTTGAGAAGGTGGTCCTGATTCTGGATACGGATGAGAGAAGAGCAGTAATTGGCAAGAGAAACTCAAACTGCAGAGGAAATTCTGCTTTGTTTTTAGTGGATTGGGAAGTTGTATGAAGAAATGGGCCAGTTTTGGTGTAAATCAAAGCTCAGCCAGGTTTTGGCATTTTGGAATTTTGTATATTTTTGATTTGAAGGGTTGGAGCTGCAGAGGTATAATCTTCAACAGAGCATATAATTTGGATTATCTGCCACTGAAACCTACAGCGTACTTGGGTTGGTGTGGTTTTATTTTTAATTATACAGAACTAAATCATAGCCTGTTAGCCACCAGATGGAAAAAGGTTGTAAAAAGATTAACAATATTCTTTTATCTGGGCTTGTCCTGTGGAACTTGTGCAGACAATTTTTCAAAATGGAGAGGCTCCTTGACAGACTTCAGGCATAATTATGTCTTTCTTTTGGTCAGCCAGGTTGAGGATAACCTTATCAGGTAAAAACATATTTGTTTGTAGAGCTGGAAATGGCAGGCTACCAGGTTTCTGAAAATTAATTAGTTTCAAGCTAAGGATGCAAACATCGGAACTGGAATTAAGTTTCTTGAGTGTTTTGTTTGAGAAGTGGCTGATGTACTTGCATCTGTCTGGTTAAGTAACATCACTTTTTAGGAAGCTTATGAAATGGGCTTGTGTGTTTAAAAAAAACAGAACAGTTTTTAACGCACATATGAAATGCTTGTTGTTGGTAACTACAGAATTCAAATATTTAAGAAAATACATAGCAGTCTACCTAATCAAATATTTCCTGTAGATTTGTACATATTCCTAAATTTTAACAGTCACAAACCATGGATAAGTCTGCATTCATTGTTTACCATGCCAAAAATGATTATAGGCTGGAAAGAATGATGCAGACAAAAATTATTTGGGGGGGGGGGGGAGTGTTTGAAGTTGAGAAGCACACAGATCCCTGTGTATTTTAGATTTACAACAGATGTTCTCTGCTCAATGAAATTAATGGAAAAACTTTCTTCTGTAGTAGAGGAGAAACAAACACATAATTCAACATTTTGTTCAATTTCTGAAGATTAGGGTGGATTCCACAAAAACTGGAACAGAGCAGTGTGCTAAATTTATCTTTTTCTGTGAGCAAGGATGGGTAAGAAATCCTTGACTGACATACCAGTAACTATGTAAAGCAACAGTCTTCAATAGTTCAGTATACCTGACCAAATAACCATAAGGAGACATGGTGAGGCAAATGACAAAAGTACCTACATATAGGGCCCAATTCCAAAAGACTTGTCACTGTAAGTGATTTACTCAGTACGAGTCTGCCCTGACTCTGAAAGATTT
Source organism: Protopterus annectens (assembly GCF_019279795.1). Taxonomy (NCBI): domain Eukaryota; kingdom Metazoa; phylum Chordata; order Ceratodontiformes; family Protopteridae; genus Protopterus; species Protopterus annectens. The sequence goes on from NC_056737.1 coordinate 426,827,972, forward strand.
GCTTTTGGTCTAAGGGACTTAGTTCGGCGTAAAGCCTAAGTTTAAACAGGCTTGCACCAGTGGGTCAGATTACAGAAGACTTGATCTCCAAGTAATTCATGGTTATGGCCAACCTATCTGCTAGCAGATCAGTTTGGAGTCTGGCCCAGTGAATATTAGAAAACATCAGACAGGAGGCTCAGAATTCAAGCATCATGGTGATGTGATATACTGCATAAACTGAATCTGCCATACTGTTGATTACATTGACTAATGTGGCTTACAGTGATGTCATCAATATGGACTAGTGATAAGCTGTTATACACTGGGAGCATAGCATTACTTAAGAGCAGGTCAGAGTCATTACAGTAATACAGTGCTATTTCATAAAGGTAGGGCATGCATGTAGGTGAGTGCAACAGTGACACCTACTTGTCAACGTGATGTGTATCCATATTGCTGGGCAGCAAATTAATGAATAGTACACACATTTTCTTATATTTCTTGCACAACATCTGTGTGTGTGTGTGCGCATGTGAGAGAGAGAGACATTATAAACATGATCCACATGTAAACCTCAGCATTGTCTGCTGATGGATAGGTTGGCCATAATACCTTGGTTCATGAGTAAAGCTGAACATATTAATTGCATTATTAGCATAATGCCAGACACATTCAATACATCTCTGTTGTACAGTAGATTTTTTGATGTTCAGTGGCTTCTGATGCTCCCAAGGGAAGTCCAGAAGGGTGTGTGTGTGTGTGTGTGTGTGTGTGTGTGTGTGTGTGTGTGTGTGTGTGTGTGTGTGTGTGTGTGTGTGTGTGTGTGTGTGTGTGTATACACGCACGTATATATGTGTGTGTTTATACACACATACAAAATATAATATCCACATTATATAGTTCAACTAATAATATCTGTTTGTGACACAGTGATATGTTCCTCTGTGATTTGCAGTTATTGTGGACAGGAGATTTAGAACAGTTGTAGTTATTTTTAGTATTTCTTAACAATAATAGATTTGGCTTACAATTTACAGTTAATTATGATTTGAAGCAGATGGATTCTTTTGGATGTACTGGCTAGTAAGCAGAATGATGGATCACTGAAACTATTTAGGAAACTGTTAAGCAGAAATGCCTTGTCATCTTATTATACTTGTAATCCTATGTTTATTATAGAAAATATTCAATTCTCACGGTTTGTCAGGGTATCTATAATATGTAATGACCATGGGGGAGAGAGTGATTTCTTTGGATGATATAGTAAAGAAAATGCCTGAAATAGCACTTAGGGCTTAGATCCGAAACAGTTATCAACAGGCTTAAGTAAACAAAAAATGAATAATTCAGAGACCATTGCCCCTAGGTTTACTATTGCATTTGGTACTAATTTATTTAAGATTTAAGATGAGAGGATTCATGGCAAATTTTGGCATATTATAAAAGCAGATAAGGAGTTGGGGGAAGTCTGCCGCCCAATGTGAATACAGTTATAGAACAAACAGAAGTATAGTGGAACATTTTGTCTGTTATAAGAAGGGTCATAATATGTTTGTGAAGTCTAGACAGACATTACTGGGACAGTGCCAGCTGATTGTACACCATGTGGTTCATGTTCGATGTGCCGGTATATTGTGAAAGGCAAATGTTTTTCTGCAGTTAATAAAAGAATGACATATGATATAAAGATTTTGCAGATTGATTGCCATACAGATTATATACATGTGACAAGATAAATAGTATAAAGACATCTTGTGGACTTGTGTCATGAGTATGGTCCGAGATGGTTCCATAATACTGATTAATATCAGTGGGGAATTCTGTCCCAACCCCAAAACTCCCAACACCAGCACACCCACATAATATGATAGAACTTTGGGCCATGCTTATGGTTGGTAAGCATAACCTGAACTCTGTGGTAAAAAGCCAAGTCCATATGTGATTACTACCTTGGTAACTCTAACTACAACTGCCCCTGCTCAACATCACACAGAATAAACTATTTGAAGATTCAGCTTTTCAATGTTAAGTTACTCTGCCTGTGGCTAATTCTCTGTTTTAAGTATGTGTTATGCTTTATTATGAGCTTGACTTAGAAGAATATCGAGTAAAGCAGAATTTCACCAACCAGAAGTGCAAAATGTTAGCAGCAAAGGATGAGAACCACAGGTGCAAAATCCAGTAAAATACCATTTATTGGTAAGCGCTGTCGTCAGGTTTAAAATCACCAAACTTCTTCAGACACCATTTTACAAACATGCCCAAACATTTATACCAGTGTCATAACTACCAGCAGCCAATGACATCAAATAAACACCCCCACGTGATTCATTTAAAAATTCAGGAACCTACAAGTTTAAAAATACATGTTCCTTAAAGAGACATTCACAGCACTGTTGAATGTTGCATTACATCCATCTTACTATTTGAAATTTATACATTACACCACGTTTCTAGTGATAAAGAATGACATTTTATCTATCATCGGCTTTTAATTTAAGCAAACTAGAAACGGACACCATGTCATTTAAATTGATTTAATGATCAGATTTATTTGAATGCTAGTTGGCCAACAGGATTAAATGACATGGTGTCCGTTTCTAGTTTGCTTAAATTACTTACCATTGCTTACTGGATTTTGCACCTGAGAATGTCAAGTAAGCATGTTTACAGAAAATAATTAGTTTTGTAAGATGGTATTGTGTTGGGAGTGATGGTGCATTGTAGTTCTAAAGCACTAACCCCTTAATCTCATCCAGTAAGCAAAGTATAAACTCATACAGTTTATAATGCAGCTCAGGTATTCAGAACCATGGAAAATACAAGAAAATATATTATAGAACAAGGAAATAACTAAAATGTGCCCAGAGCTGGTTCCTTTGTCTTACACCTATGGAGTGCCAGTGTGTGCTCCCCCTTCAGAACCCTGAATAGGCTAAAGTGTTTTTTTCCACCACTTCTTTGCCTACTGACTGTCATGTAACTGCAATGGGTACTATACTGCTTTGTTACCCTTTGAGGTGAAAGCACAGAACAGTATGGCCACCATTCAGGTAGCCATCAAATGATTTCGCGTGTTAAGTTCCAGCTTTCCTCTTGAGCATGACTGCAATTTGTAATCCACTTTCATGAGTAAAGATGCCCCGATAGCCCCACTATTTGTAGGCAAGCCCCTCCATCCATCTCTGGCCTTCAGTAGCCACTGTAGGTGGAGTATGTATCCTGGGGTACAAAGCCCCCCTCCTCCCTAGAAGAGATGAGTAAGCTCTACCTTGTCATCTCCCTTCCTTACCAGCTCCTGGGTTACTAATTTTTCCTGGGTAATCTACATCATGGTCAGGGCTTCACCAGTCTGAACCAGTGAGCTAGCTGAGATAAAGTGGGTATCAGAGAATGGATGAATAAGAACAACGTCTTAGCAAACTGCCTTAAAAATTAAGCCAAGAACTAAGTAGAGAAGTAACGTGTGCTTGAGGCTTTATTTGTTGTGTAGTTGGAATACTCGAGGTCTGCATAATGCATAAGTACACATAAAATGTGTAATATTTCCAGCCTCAAACGACAGTTAAATGTATTGCTTAGGCTGTGCTTGTGTGATAAAATATCTTCGTAAGAATAATAATCTGGCTGCATTATAGGTGAAAGTCTAATATTGTTCAGGTTCATTGATACCACAGAGAAACATTTCTGTGAATTAAATATTGCATCTGATATTATCCTTTTTTCCTTTTCTATGAAGAATTTAAGAAAAAGAATAATTATAATCCTTATTGCATAAAACGAGTGAAGGACGGTATCCTGAATTTGGGGAAATTTTCTCTCAGGCTCTTCACTGAAAAAATGAACCTGGTTAAGTGGACTAATCGGCCAAAGTCAAATAAATAAAGGCTGATTAATGATGCAGGGTTATATTATATCTTTGATTGTGAATGGTCTGCTCGTAGGGAAAAAGGATGTAAACTCTCTTTTCTGGACATGGTCATTAGACTTGTTTGTCCCAGTTTGTGCTCTAGTCTGCTTACTTCATGCATGTGAGCTAATGTTACAAGTCTTACCTGGAATAGGTATATAGATAGGAAGTACAGTGATCTGTGTGATACAGCAAGTGCCACTTAAGCTAAACAACCTGACAAATTTACTGGCTACAGATCTTCACCATGGCCTATATTAAAATAACTTTTTTTATTCAGTAACCCAAGGCTTACTAGTCGTACATTTATGTGCAATTATGCAATGTATTGTTAAGGGGCATGGTAATTAGTGTTACTTGTTTCTCTTTTCAGCATGATGGTCAGCCTTACTGTCATAAACCCTGCTATGGAATCTTGTTTGGACCCAAAGGTAAGAGCTTTGATTTTACTGCTTTAATGGCTTGTTTTTGATAACACAAGGTGATTAGACATGAGAACCTGCTCTTTTTCAAGATCTTGGAGATTTTAGTTTGTATAAATACCTTGTTGAAAGATATAGAGTCTACAAAGGGAGATAGTGACATCAGCCCAAGTCTACTTGTTAACAGGGTCCAGTAGGAGTATCTGGCTATCTTTTTGCTAAAAATCTGTGGATGCATTCTCTTTTATCAAGGAAGAGATAAAGTACTAATATGCATTTTAACCAAAAAAGCACAGTGAATGAAGTTAGGATTTTGACACAAGCCAGTATAATATGGAAGTTGGTATTCAAAAGAGAGTGAGAGAAGCCAAGTCAAATATATTACTGTAAACAAACAGATCTGTAACAAAGATGACAAGGGATTAACAGGCAAAGCAGGGGAACTCACAAACATACCTCTCAACTGTACAGACTTTTGCAAAATGTCCAGATTTTTACCTCATATTTTTGGTCCATTTTTCATAAAATTGTGGTTTTCTAGAAAATTAGTGGCAAATCATTGAAGATATAACTTAGAAAATAATGACAGACGTTTGAGTTTCGGACTTCATACCCTACAGAAAATTCATGCTAATGCAAAACTTATTATTCTCTCAACTTTCTAAGTTTGTAAAAGCAATATTTAAAAATTGTCCCTATTTTTGGGCCTTTGTCCCACTTTTATTAATGGTCTTGTCCAGATTTCTTGCGCTATGAGGTTGAGAGGTATACTCAAAAGATAAAGAAGAGTAGATCAGAACAGGCAGGGGCATAGCTAAGGAGGGGTGAAGGGGCAACCATACCTTGCACAAGATGTCAGGGGAACAAACCTCAGTACTGGCATTCAGTGAATGCTGGTACTGGATTTGCTGACGTCCTTCATCATTCCATGTGTGGAATAATGCAGTGCTGGCATTCAGAACTGAATGCCAGTAATGCATATTTCTGTTAGGACTGAAGCTTCAGTGTTGTATTTAGCTGTAGCAAATCATTTGCAAAGGAAAGGGACATTATTAGTCTTCTTGTATGAGAGGCTAAGGGGTGCAGATTGAGGACAGCTGACCTGGCTTGCTCCTTAACCTGAGATGCGGTGTGCCAGATCTGAGAGTGGACCATTTTTTATATTATTTAGTTTTTTATTTTATTTTATTTATTTTTTGCTGCTCAATTTAGAGTTGAGGGGACAGTTTGAGGACAACAGGGATGCCATGCTCCCGAGTCTTAGATGAGTGCCATATTGGTATTGTACTTTATTTTGTTTTGATGATCAACTTAGAGTTGAGGGGCACCAGATGAGGGGAAGGGCACTGCGTGCTTGATGAGCAAGCAACAGCTCTGAGAACAGAAAAAGTAAAATTTGTGTATGTGTGTGTGTTTGTGTGTGTGTGTGTGTGTGTGTGTGTGTGTGTGTGGGGGGGGGGGGGTGTCAACAGTGTATCATGAAAAAGGTGACATAAATTATATAAAACACACACACACATATATATATATATATATATATATATATATATATATATATATATATATATATATATATATATATATATATATATATATATACATGCATATATACATGCATATACACGTACACACTGATTTCTCTTTTACCTAAAACTTCCTACAGAGGGCGGTTTGGCTGACTGTGTAGTTCTCTTCATCTTGATGAGGATGTTTTTATTTTAATCTTTTTGTATTAGGTTGTCCTGTTGTATGTAATGCCCTGTAGAGGGCATTTTGTCCACTTGTATAGATCTTCTTATCCTAATGACATTTGTATATTTTTACATTTCTCGGCAAACCCTCTGTCTTGCTTATTTCATCCTTAAAAAGGATGTTTGAGCATTTGTAGTGGCAGTCTCATCCTGATAAGGACATTTTTAGTCCTATGGCTTTAAATAAAGCAAAGCTTCTGGAAGCCTTGGGTCTAAAGTCTTTGAGGTGGCGAACCAACTCAAAACATCCTCATCAAGATGAAGAGAACTACACAGTTGGCCAAAACCAGGTAGTGTTAAATAAAAATTTGAAAAGCAAGTAGAACAGCACAGTTGTTCCAAACACTTCAAAGAGATATACTCTGCATGTATTTTGTTGTGTAACTAAAGCACTTGCACAGTTCATCTCTGAATTTTCTTGTAGACTGCCGTCAGCTTAGAAACATGGAAAACAGAGTTCCTTTATACTGTGGCATTATTTTAAAAAAGGTAAAAAGGGCAAGCTGTTTATTCTTTTAAATAACACCATTGTATGGTGGATGTAGCTAATGGTGGCTTACCAATGCCTTATACACAAACCTGGTTTATTGCTAAATTACTTGTCTCAAAGCAGCATTTTTGAAGGTGGAAATACTATTACCTTGACAGAACCCACACTGTGAAAGTAGCAGACTCCAAGTCAGACTTCAGACCAGTGACAAGTGGAGTACCACAGGGTTCAGTCCTGGGTCCTCTCCTGTTTGGTTTCTACTTCTCTGAAGTACAGGCTAACACAGAAGGTGTTTGGCTAACTAAATTCGCAGATGACTGCAAACTAGGAGCCATAATCGCACCTCCTAACGATGTGGACATCCTATAAAAAGGCCTCACTGCGGCAGATACCTGCTATCAAAGACATGGTCTCAAGCTCAATGCCAAAAAGTGCATTGTCATCCCCTTTGGTAAAAACTCTGTACCCATGAACTACCACATAGGCGGTAGTCTACTTAACACCAAACGTGTGATAAGAGACCTTGGGACACAGGTGGACAGTAGTCTCTCCTTTGATAATCACATCGCCACAGTGGTCAGAAAATCCTTCTACATGGCACACCTCATCACAAAAGGTTTCTCATCCAGAAAAAAAGAGGTCATTGTTCACCTCTACTCATCACTCATTAGACCCATTATAGAGTACAACACCCCTTTTGGTATGTACCTAACAAGACATCTACAACAACTGGAAAGGCCGCAAAAATACCTCACAAAGAGGATTACTGGCCTCAAACAGATGCCTTACGCAGACCATCTCAAAAAACTCCAGCTTTACTCTGTCACATATCGCCTACTCAGAGGCGATCTCTGCCTAACATACAAAGCTATGTCAAACCCAGAGCTGTTGGACATGCTCCACTTAAAGAAATCCCAATCCCTCCGAGCTACACGCTCTAGGGACCTAAACCTTGTCACCACAATAAACAGAACATGCTGGAGGGATAGATTCCTGTCCCAGAGACTTCCCACACTCTGGAACAGACTACCTATCTATGTCAAACAGAGCTCCTCATTAGCACTCTTCAAGAAAAATTTTGATGATTGGATGGGTAATAGGAAATTCACCCCGGAGATCACTTCTGTGGTTCTGCTTGACAGGGCACAGGAAAATAATTTTCTTGGGTGGCGAAAGCCAGGTTACCTTTTTGGCTAGGCTTGTTTAGGCCCTAGGGCCAATAGCCTAGTACCTACCTATGAACCTAGTTCAGTAAAGAGGGTGGTTTTTAGACCAGTAAGTTGTGCAGTATACTTAAAAATGGTCAAATAATTAATGCACACCTTTGTAGCTAGTTGTAGATTTGAGATCCTCTGAATCCAAATGCAGTGCTCAAATCAGTACACTGTATTGCTTAAAATTAAGTACAGATGGTAGAGATAAGCAACCTCTTGTATTTCATGACTTGACATACAAATTCTGATATTTCAACCATTTTTATTGCAGGAGTAAACACTGGTGGTGTTGGAAGCTATATCTACGACAAAGACCCAGCAACTGAAGTGCGGCCCTGAGCATGAAGTCTGGTGATGGAAGATGGAAGTCATATGACTGCTTTGCTGTTTGCTATTGTTATTGATGTTAAATTGTAATGTTATCTACCACTAAATTATCTAGAAATGACAAAATGTTAATAGCTTGCTTAGGACAGTAAACTGCAAACTGATAAAGGTAATTCAAGGTTTTATATTTTCAGATTCCATACTACATTTTCTTGACTTTTTATGACTTTTAGCTCTTTGCAAGATATTATTAAACTGAAATTTCATCAGCTTTAAAATTGTAAACTTACCAAAGGATGTCAAGAAACATCTCTTTTGTAACCAAAATACGTGCTCACTTTTGAATCCAGACAACAGACGGGTACATATGCTCCTCAGATCATTGGTGAAAAGAAAGTGTTTCACATCGAGGTGTTAATTGTGTTATCTATTTTGGTACAAGAAATGGTCTATAGACACAAATAATTTCACAAACTTTGAAATAACAATACATTTTCATTTGACTATGTTAGTGCTACTTTACCATCTTTAAACCTTGACTACAGGCAGCATATTTATTTTGAGGCCAGAGATGAAGTGTTGGAACTGTACAGACTGGAAAGACATCACGGGATATCACCAGAAATGTATCTCCTTCAGAACTCTCACTGTATGACTCTCCATTCCAAACCATTGATATGTACATTAGCACTACAATATGATTGCTGTCGCATCTTTTTCATATCCTCTGTTATTGTCTGCTGTTCTGCGTGTAATGGATTTGTACCTATGTGAACATAACCCACTGTTACAAATATGTACTATAATAGGTTTGGAAAAAAAGGCATGAGGACTAGCTGACTATTCACCTACTTCTAGATTTGCAATTTGTCAGTTCTAATCCATTCATAGGATGAACATTAAACACAAGTCCAATCCCTAGCAGTAACTGCAAATGAGATAATTTGTACAGCATGCAGTTTATGAAGGCTTTTAGATGAAATGTTTAATTTTTTTCTTGATATAATCTTGATGATCAGTGCACATTCCTTTAAAATTAATGAGGCATTTCTTGGAGAGAATCCAGGTCACATCACCTATTGTGCAGAATGCCAGCTTTATCTGTTGTCCTATGTGACAGAAATTGCCAGTGTTGCGTAATTTTTCTTAAGCATCATGCTGTGTGTGTCCAGTATAAAATGGTCCAAGAGTAGCAAGGAGTGTTACCCATATGATTCTGAGGCAAGACAACAGTAAATGTTTGTCTTTACAGATCATTAAATGGGGTGGGAAATGCCACATCTAACATTCCTAAAAATGTTTAAACTAGAAAATTCCATTAACAGCCAGAGCCTTCTCAAATACCTTTCATGCAAAGATGGTGCTTATCTGAGAAAGCTGGTCCATTCATTAAAATGCTGTACTTGTTTTCTATTATTACTTGTAGGAGGGATGGGATGGTACTTGTAGCTACTGTTTTTATTTCCAGTACCTTGCAGGTAGCCTTACCTTGATGTATTTTTTAAGATGTATAACCATCATTTTTCCACTTTTAAGCCTGTTAGAGGTGACAAAAGCATTTGTTTGCATCATGAAACAAGGAAAAAAGTATGCTTACATGGTCATATCACACCAGCAGCTGGCCTTGTTTTTGCTTTCAAGTGGTAGTAATCCAGGTTACAAAGAACACAGCAAGAAACTTTACCATGAGGAAAACATTACAGCAGTATAGTATGTATGTTTATGAAGCTAGGGCACAGTATTTCGTTTTTTTGTTTTTTTTCTGTTTGTGTTTATGAAGCTAGGGCACAGTATTTAGTTTTTTTTTGTTTTTTTTCTGTTTCTGTTTATGAAGCTAGGGCACAGTATTTAGTTTTTTTGTTTTTTTTTCTGTTTCTGTTTATGAAGCTAGGGCACAGTATTTAGTTTCTTCATTTTTTCTGTTTGTGTGCCATCAAGGAAAACAAGTATTACAAAAATCTGCTATGAAAAGCTAAGGACACATACTGATTTTTTTCCTGTTAATTTAACTAGGTGTATGCAGAACATTACCAACTGTGTAAAGTTGATGAATGAAAGTATTTATTTATTTTATTTACCAAAGTGCTTCCCACCTCATCAGTGGCTGTTTCTCTGTCATTCGGGAGAACAGTGAAAATGCTTACTTTGTAAAAAGTCATGAGACTCTAAGAACATTAATTTACTAAAATAATAATTTGTGATCAGAGAAAAAAAGTTTTCTTTTGCAGATACGTCAGGATTGTAGATTTTATTTAATGGCTGCACCAATATCAAAGGTCTGAATGTATTTATTTATGCTATATCTTTACTTTACTTTTTTTTTTTTTAATTAAAAGGAAAAAAGTTTTAAAAAAGTTTCATACTGAAGTCCTTGCATAAGTTCAACATGCGAGGTCACTGTTAACTAAAACAAAATGAAATGGAAAAGTTTTTCAGAACATTTCTGACAAGCAGTGGAAGTTCAAACATCTGTAGTCTTTGGAGAGAGAGAAAAACAGAAAAATGTTATAATTTCCTAAGTAACTAAATTTCCTCACAATATGCCAGGGCCGTAAGGATAAGTTGGCATAGCTGGACAAATGAAATGCAATGTACAGGGTTGTGGCTGCATGTTCTAAGTTATACTGTGTGCTGCTCAAACACATTTTGAAAAACCCTGCCTTGCAGAGTGTTAGGAATTGTGTTCCGGTGTGTGAGTTAAAAAGGGTGTCTGGTAATACATGTTATAAGACCAACACTTATACCGCTAATTAACTCTACTTTGTGATTTCCATGCCAGTGAGTTGCAGAAACCCAGGTTGTGTACTAGCACTGCATTATAATGCCCTCATATCTCTCAGAAGAAAAAATATTCTATAATGATGCACAGAGCTGTAGACGGTATAAGTACTGTAAATACTATTATGTTCAGTGTGGTGGCAGTGTTATTGCAGTTTGTGGCAGTTTTATTGATTTGTATTTGGATAACCAGAGGCATCCCCTGCACCCTTTACAGTTTGGCACAGTATCCATATTATCTGCTGCTGGACAGAATGGCATGCAAGAGGTCAAGTGAAACTTACAAGGTCACATATTACTGTCTTGTGGTTGGCTGTGGCTGTTCCAAGCACACACCTATTTGTTTATAAAGCACCTAGTATTCCATTAACTTTTATATTGCTGCATGCAACCACCTTAGTAATAAATGACTGATCAAGTTCTAAAGGTATCAGCGATAACATACCACATTTGATAGCTAGCTGAACATGAGTAAACACTTTAAAATGTATTATTTATTGTAAACTGCATTTGTATTATTAAAAAGCTCAGTGTCTTGCATACGGCCAAGTCTATGAATAGCATAGGTTATGATTTAACTTACAAATATAATGCATTCTGTTCTGGCAGTGCATGTTTTGTTTTGCTTTTGGATGCTATTGTATGAGGGTATAAGATTCACTGTAACTGCATTCGGTAGTTCTGAGAAAACACATGTGCTGTTTATTAAGTAGTATCCTCCACATATGAACTTCCATGTGTGACTGATGCCCCTTAGTAAACATTGTATCTGTTTTTGTACTAATCATTTGTGAGCCTTTCAAGCTTTTATGTTTTGTTTTTGTTGTAAGCTTTGAATTTCTTTTGACAGCATTGAGTGTCGAGTTTTGAGAAAAGGACTAAGGGTGTTTTTTTAAATTAGTATGTTTCTCTCTAATTAAAAGTAAACAGCAGGGTATGTTCATAGGTTCATACTAGGCTATCTGCCCTAGGGCATTTATAAGCCTAGCCAGAGTGTGTGTGGCTTTCACCACCCCTTAGGATGAGAATACTATACCCATTAATTTGCTGTGCCTCTGTCCAGCAGTGATACAGAGATGATTCCCGGGGTAAACCTACGATCTCCCATCCACTCGTCAAGATTTCTCTTGAACAGAGTCAGTGAGGGGCTCTGCCTCACATGGACTGGGATTCTGTTCCATAGTGTAGGGAGTCTCTGGGTGATGAATCTGTCCCTCCAGCACGTCCTATTTATATCCGTGTTGAGGTTTAAGTCTCTTGCTCTCGTTGGGAGGAAGGCAGGATTTTGAGTTGTGCTCTGGGGTCTGACTGTAGCACATTTATATGTTTTCAATCTCTCTAACATGTTTTTATGTGCATTGCTGGTCCAGACCGCAAAGAGTTTTATGCCTGGCTCAATACTAGTTCTCAGTATACAGACTACAGTACCAGTCCATATTGGACCATTTTCATTCATTATGTGCTGAAGAAATATTGCAGTTTTAGAATAATAACTGTTCTCATCTCAGTCTATATGGGAGTATATTGTTTGATTTAAAGTTCTTTTTTCATGTTCATAATACTTACAAATTAATAAAAGGTAAATAAAATGGCTAAACGAATGCTGGCAAATGCTTCATAGTGCCACTGTTTATTGCAGACCTTACCCCACATTTAAATTGCAGTGCCACAGATGAAACTAAGAAGCTGTCCCTGGTTTTCTGAAAGTAGCATCATAGTTTACATGAGATGCTATGAAGTACTTGGAGGGGGTAGAAGCAATATCTACTGAAAAAGATTGAACACTCCAACAAAAGTACGAACTACTCCTCAATGTTATATCCATCTGAAATCTGGAACACTTTTCAGAGTTACAGTATATAACCACATTGCATATCCTTCCAGTTGTAAGCATATATTTTATGCAGAGTATAAACATCTGTGAGAAAGATATAGTAGTCGCTGTTGAAAACACTATACTTGTTAGTATGACTGGTTATTCTGTTTTTAGGGGTTATTTTTTGTTTAACTTCAGAGTTAGAAAGTGATCATTAACTGTTTGGTAGTCACCACAGACTGAAGCTGTTTATTGCTGGAAGTAGAAACACAGGTGTTAACACACTGGAGCGAATCATATCCCAGAATGCAATAGATAGATGTGGTTGTTCCTTACTAATGCAGATGAAATCAGTAGCTGCTTACTAGTCTCCTCTGGCCTTAGTCCTACACTGTAGATGGCTCACAGCTATTAATAACCAGGGCAATTTGGTTTCCTTCTCTAATAATAAAATTACCATAGATTTGTCTGACGGAGCTTTTGTCCCAGGCTCTTCTCTGCAAAGGAGCTATACACTTATTTAATAAACTAAAATACAAAAATTAGAGATTCTCTTGAGCTTTATTACTGGGTAGTGAAGTCCACAAATTTATTCAGTTATTACATGCAGAATAATGCACATATGAATAGCGGATACTTTACACACTTAAATTAATAAGATACTTTTTCATATGGACACATAATATTACAAATAGAACAAGTCAGCTTACTCTGTCAGAGTCAACATGGTGAGTCTCCGCTTTACTTCCCACACTTACCTCAACACCTTTCACCTTTATCTGGCTCCTTTTCTCACCAGTCATCACATCCTATGCAGGCTTGTATTTTAAGTAGTACTTAAACCGCTCTGCCTGCCAGACCAGTCAATCTGAATATTGCACAGTAAATATAGAAAATTCCTTTTGAGTACTTGCTTGAACTTCTCTGCTAGTAACTAATGCCCATGATCTTCAGTGTTTCTCATTTTCTGATGTTACGTATGCACACACACTTGGTATTTGTTACATTATCATATTCTAATACCTTTTCCAGTGTACTAATACTAGGCTTACCATTGATTTTACAGTCTCTTTATGCATTCTCTGGCTGACTTTAACTTCCATTTTATGACGTGCTTGATTCTAAAATGGCTTGTAAATTTCATACAGTACTCCAGATATATTCTCACCAGTGTCCTGTATTATGATATTATAACCTCATTCCTGATGCAAGCTGTTTAGAAAAACATACATTCTGCATTAATCCAATGTGTAATAATGACATCCATTTATTTTTCTCCCCCTTGTGAGACCTTCAGTGTAGCACCTATCTGATATAACCATCAGGGTTTCTCAGTGCAGGCTGCATACTTTGTAATTCTTGGTCAAATCCCATTCAGTTATTCATGTCCATGTTATGTCATGTTCATGTTATGTCATATTCAGTTATTCATGTCATGTTTCCCTTACCCTGGTGTCACAAATGAGTAAAGTAATTTAGTTGTCAGTGTAGTTTGCAAAGCTGGATGCAAACGGGTCCCTTTGCCAGCTGTTTTGCTACTGCAAGTTGCCCTAAGTATGGATGAAGTTATGTTATATACTTGGGTAAATGTGATGTATCAGTTTTTTCATCTCAGAAATACTGTCAGCCATGGCAATACATTGAGACCTTTTATATTTTATCTATACAGTAATGGAAGCCAGGCACATGGTTTGTGCTAGTTTTACCAGCAGGTAACATTTTACAAAATGGTAATGCAAATGACAAACTGTGAGGAATCTTTCACGCACAAGACTCAAAACCTCAGTAAGTATGATGCTTGTAATATGTGTTAAATGCCTGCAGACTGGATGGTCAATGTCTGCATACTGGTAGCAAACCTCAAATGCAGCTAGTCATTCCATTTTAAACAAGGTTCAGTCACACCAGTACAAATCACATGTGCTCAGACACTGTCACAATCTTGGCACCGAGTTTGTTAAAGCTTACAAATATTTATTCTTTCAAAAAGTACTCCTGTAAGTAAAACAAAAAATATTTAGCAAAAATTGCATGTGTTAAATAAAGCAGCAGTATTTGTGAGGTAGTAAGTTAATCATAATTAGGCTTTTTTTTTTTTTTCTCTGACAGCAGTGAAATGATCACTGTGGTCATTTAAAGCACTTGTGTTAATATGAAGTATATTACTTTAAAACAGCAGCATAGCTTTCTTTGTTTAACTAGTGATTCGTTTTTAGTTTCAGTGTTAAGGAAAAAATCAATATGTTCTTGTTCTTTCACCCAAAGTCATAGTTGTGATTTTATTTTTTATTGCTCATTTACGGTCCCTGTGAAAAAGAAATAACTCAGATTACTAGCTCAAGCCTTTATAAAATTATCGTTCTGGTTATTAAGTATCCACAATAATGTATATATTTGTTTGATATTATGAGAAGTAGTCAGCCCAAAAATTGAAACAGTTTAAAATTGGCAGTACCTATAATGAGAAACTGATTACAGGTTATGACTCCATTATTATTTAGACGCAGTATGAAAATTCATGATTTGGTAAGAAATGAATGTGGTCAATATACGTAGCCGATACTGGCAGTTTAAACCTCTCTTCAGCTGAAGCCATCATGTGATTGTACAGGCCAAACTTATACCTTCAAAAGCTATTATTCTGTGCATTTGTAAATGGCTTAAGTTAGAGTGCAGTAGCCTATAAGTAGTTTTGCATGTGACCAAATTGTAGCTGTTAACATTTCAACACCATAAATTAGAGACAAAGGACTCAAATGATGGACACTTTTATAACTGGTGCCACTAAAATTAGGGACGCTTGGAATGGATCAGATGTCCCTTTGGCTAACTCCATGGAATAGAAGGATAAAGTACTGAAAGTGATCCAGATGACCCTGGATCTTTTGGTGACCTGGCACTGAAGAAGTTAGCCAAGGAAAGTTGGGAATGAGTAGACAACTCTGTTCACCCTTGGGAAGGGTTTTCTGCATGTCCCACTGCAGGCGTAACACTTACAGGCATGTAATTTATTTCATTTAAATAGCCTTGCCACTATGACTTTGCTGGCAATAACCATTTAAAATGCAAAAAAATTGAGATCTACTATTTGCTTGTATTTGTTACAAATATAATCTGTTATGATGACAAACTTTACAATGGCTAAGTGTAATCTTATAATTTTGATAAAAAGAATGTATCAACTTGCTGCAAAACAACAAAGCTTACGTTAGGACTCCGTTTTCTGCTTGGGGGCTGTACTGAGTATATTTGTCAGATGTAAACGTACTGCTCTGTATCTGTATGTGACAAAGGTATGTAGAAAAAAAAATAAGCTTATATGGCTGATGGCCAAACTGGCATAAAGTCTCAAGAGAGTCATGTAAATGTAATGAAGGAATTCTTAAAACCATTGTAATAAAAAGGTAAAAATCCATTATGATGTGCATTCCCATGATACGCAAATTTATGAAACTAGAAAACACAAACTTTAAAATGTAAATTATTCAGTTTTGATAATGTGAAACTTTTTTTGCTATGGAGTGTCTGTATAACATTTTGTATACACTTGCTTTCTTAATGTAAAATAAGCTTTTGTGACAATGGACATGTGTTCAACTTATAACTGCATTTACAGAAAATAAAGAATTCAGCAAACCATGTTGATTTTTGATTTGAATATTCTTTTGAATGTAGAGATTGTGCATTGTCAGGTTCAAAGCTGTCAACATTCAGTCTAAAATGTGAACTATTACTTCTGTAAACGTGGAACAAACAGACAAATGTGAAACAGTTGCTATCTATCTCATATCTTGGTTATGTTCTGCTTTATGCTTCCAAAATATGTGAGTGGAACAATAAGATTGTGTTGCTCACTTTGAATTTTTGCTTACAATATTTAATACTAAATGTTTAACAAATGTATCCAGTGAGAAACAAGGAAATGTTACGAAGCAAAATAAGGAACTTTCCCTTAGGAAGAGTTACTTTTTAGAGGAGTCATCAATGGGGGGGAACCAGCACACAGGTGTGGATTGACTTATTCCATGCAGTTTCAGCCCTTGTTCATGTTTCTAAGATTGATATCAAGGGTATCAGACACTGCAAACTGCACATCAGGATTCTTATTTGTTATCAGATTCCACCCAAGGGTAAATGCATACATTTAGTGTACACAGTCAACTAGCATGTTTTTTTGGAGTTGAGAAAATATCCAGGAAAAAAAAAAACATGCAGACCTGGACAGATAATCAATCACTGGAGGTCAGGGTTCAAGGAAGCTATAGTACCACTCTATCTGACCTGTCATTGAATACAATGTCCCTTATGGCAAGTATCTAACCAGACACTTGCAATAGCTGGAAGACCCACAAAGGTATCCCACCAGGAGAATTCAGAGCATGAATGCCCTGTCCTACACTGATCCTCTAAAGGCTCTGGATTCAGTCTCCTACAGGCTCTTGAGAAGGGGATCTTTGCCTGGCTTACAGGGCTTCCTCAGACCTAGCCCTGATGGATATTGGGACACCCCACCACTGGCCCATTAATCAAGGAGCCCCTATCCTCGCCACTGGCAACAGTGGGAGATGTACACACTGGGAGGATAAGTACACACACAGTAAAGTGCAATTTCCATTAAGAGCACGCAGAGACCAGAGGCAGTCTGGGGCTAGATTCTCCCTCTTTCTGCAGATCGCCAGTAAGACTCCCACTGGAACAGCTATAGGGTTGAGATCTCAGCTGAGTGGCCAAGCCAAGACCTCCAGCACCCTCTCTGTCCAACCAGTGCTTCATGTTCCTGCCCGAGTAGTTGACACACGGGTGAGGTTTGATTTCTACACACACACACACACACACACACACACACACACACGGGAAAGGCTAGCACAGGTTTATTAGCTATGCCCCTTCTGCCCAGACTATAAGGTAGTTTTTACTGCCACTAGCCACTAATCAGGTACTTTAAGGCCCTTAACAAAGGGTGTCCAATCTTACTGTGTAATATGACTATTAATCCAAATGGTAGTTTGGCCAAGAGCAAGGCTATTAGGAGTAGCCTGCACAGTGTCACCAAATAGATATGCAAGTAATCTTAAGAGCTTAAATATCTCTAGACAGACCAGCCACAACTGAAAGGTTTAATTATATTTAATAATAATTAATAGAAGAGCAAGAAAGTACTCAGTAAACAATCACTTACTTCAGAGTTCAAAATCACAGGAAATATTTAAAACAACATTGCAGGAGAGTCCCAAATAAAGAGAACATCTAAGCCATACTTCGTTATATTCCTAACTGTATCTAAAAGAAATTACTGTACCCTAGACTTACTCATAGCAAGGCAAGACAGATGTGTTGTGTGGGTTTTCCAGCTGATGTTGTCAGGTCAAAGACAATTACAGAATGCACAGTCTCTCAGAGTTCTTAAATTAATATCTCAAATATTGCTGCTGGGATACTTGCAGCATGACATCACTTCTTGTCACTTGACTATCCCAGGTGAAAACCATTGATTTTAGCATCTACCTGTGAAAACACATGCACCTTAGATCTTTTGGCAAATGGTGGAAGTCGTAAAATAATTTATATTCCTCCACTTTTAAAGACAATACAAAACCTTCTAGTTGTAGACATTGTCTCCTGCTGCACTGAAATGGAAAGATAACATCTCTTTTATTACATGGTTATAAAATAATTTAATTTCAACTATTTTTCTGAACTTTTGCAAGTTAACCTTCTATGTGCCAGCTTCCACTGTTAAAACATATACATGTGCACAGTTACAATAGTTTATGTACATTTCTGTTCTTTTCCAGTAGGGTACACTGTGGATACAGCTTTAAGCTGAGTAGTCTACAACATATCTCTTCAGCACATGTCTGTACAAACCATCATACATAGAGTTCTAATACATTTGTAACACAAGCATATGAATCATGTTGATATTCACAAATGACACATAACCATTTACAAAATTCCAGACAGCTGTGTTGGCAATATTTCCTTTTGTGACATATGTTGCACAGGCACAAAACAAACCACATCAGAGACACTAGATTCAATTACGTGCACTTTGCTTGTGACGTAAACAGAACATGCTGGAGAGACAGATATGTGTCCCAAAAGATCCCCGCACTATGGAATAGGCTCCCCATCCATGTAAAACAGAGTTCATCCCTGACCCTATTCAAATGAAACCTTGACATTTGGATGAGAAATCATAAATTTATCCATGGTCTGGTCACCATGCCCCTTATGGATAGAGGCCATCAGTTTGAAAAGTGTTATGCTAAATAACACCCCCTACAAATCATTAGTTACCTCCATACTAATATCCCCCATATAGATGCCCATGATACTCGGGACCCAAATAATTTGTGGTACATGGCTAGGCTTCAAAGGGCCCTAGTGGTTGTTAGCCTACCAACAGCCCATGAATGTTGTACACCTGAGCTGCAAAATGGACATTTTACTAATCTTATTGGTGAACTACAATGCTGGCAGGCTGTTTACTGGCCTGGGCTAATTCATAACCTTTTGAATTGCTGTAATTTATTAATTCTTATTTCCAGTGGTAAGCAAGACAACTTAAGAGCGAAATTAAACAGTCCCTCAAATTAGTCTGTTTCCTCATTTGCTTTCTATTCTCCTCTCCTTGATAATTATTCCTTTTTTAAAGTCCTGCTCCCATCAAAAAATACCAGTGAGAAATTAGAGCACTGTATGAAATAAAAAAAGTTGCTTGCTTGAATAAGAAACAATGAGAAAAAAACATAGTTAAAGATTTTAAGGTTTAGCAAGCATATGTTTCTAATATTCTTTGGTAGTTTGGTGTTTGAAAAAGAAACTGTCAGGGACCGATGGTCTCCTCCTATAATTGCCATTCCACTCAACATAAAGAAGTATCAATTTCCTATTTAAATGGGTTCTTCCTACATTTTTCCTCTTTCACCTCCCTCCTACATGTGTCTTATATAGAGGTTTTCACTACTACTCAGCACACATTTCTAATATACCTTTTCTTCATTCACCCTCTCAGTCTTATCTTGGATTTTTAACCATGATCCTATAATTTCCACATCAGCCTCACCTTAACTTCACTATTTTTCTACTGCCCAAATCATTTTAGCTTTCCATGATGTTTTATCCTTTGATCTGCTCATGGAGTCTCCTAATTTTAACCACTGTCTTCCATCTCCTACACTTGCACCCCTTCTTAAACTAAACACAGACACACGTTTCACCTGGAGTCAATAATATGTCAATTAAACAAATTAAAATAAAGTGAAACAATCTTTTCTTTTTTTCCAAAATGTTGATTTTCATATTTGGAAGAACACCACAAAAGCTTAGATGTTCTTATGGATAACTGCTGCAGTAACATCCCTAGCAGATGGGAATTGGCTGTAAGAACATTTCTGTCCATCCAACCTGACTTCCATAGCAGACTGGTGTCCTCCCAGTGCTGGAGACATCAGTAGGGCACCAATTAGATAGAGAAGAGAAGATTAGCTTCTGCCATCTTCATTCCTTTTTTGTCCCATTATAGTATTCTGTATTCAGTACATCAGTCTCAGCCACTCTTATTTATCCTTTGCTGACCAGGTTAGTCAAACTAAGAAGTAGCCTCTCTTCAGTGGGATCTGATGTGGTATTTATTTCCAGAGCAATAAGTACGCTTTTGGGAAACGTTTTCTTATTCATTGCTTACATCTATGAATCTGTATAGCTGTTAAATTGTCCAAGTGATCTGTCTGAATGCTGTGCTGCATTCTTTTGTGTGCGTTCTTTGTGTATTTCAAAGATGATGACATCCCAGGAAAAAATTACCACAAGTGTGCCTGTGATCAATGGATCCCACCCTAGGACTTCCACCTTCAGTGTCTGCTCTGTCTGAGACTGGATCAGCACAATTTCTCTTGTAAAGAATGTTCATATTTTAAGAAAACCTAAAAATCAAATTTTTTTGAAATACCAGAAGCTTCTTAGTTTAAACCAAGGGATCACAATCTCATTGACTTCTTCTGGGGCAAGAAATTTTAAAGATGAATGCCACTGAAAGATGAATATGCCAAGAAAGTTAGTCACTAAAGAAGATAGCAAGGTGAGTGAGATCACAGAGATCCCCCACTAATCTTGCAGAGATGCCTGAGCATTCTGGATCCAAAGAGGTGCTGATTGGTAACCCCCTAGCTCCAGCTGTGCTGACAGCTGACAAAGTCCCTTTGGAGGCTAACAGGTAGCACTTGCTGTTTTTCAGCAGATGTCACTAGGAGTTGCTTCTGGAAACCATTTGAAGCAAGCTCCAGAGGTAGACCATTCCCAAGCAGATATTACTTTGATATTTGTGCAGTGGCAGTCCATTCCAGGCATCCAATTATTATTTCTAAACTTAAACAGAATAACAGGCTGTCTGACATAGAGGACTATTCTGCTATGGAATAGATGTCTGAACTTGAATGTCCCAGATGCCTGCCCATACTTAAACTACAATAGAGTCAAAGAAGAATACATGGTAGTCTGCCAAATGATGTGTGCCCTGAATACTCCTGCCATAAAACCTTACACCTCATACTGTTCACCCTAGCTAAAAGGAAAAGAATCCTCTCACCAGATCATGATCCAATGCTGACAACATTTAAAAAGGATTAAGATTTAGCTTACTCCTTGCAAGTATCTTCTCCTGTCTGTTATGGTAAAGAGTGGGATTACCTCCAGATGATGGCTTCTTTGGTAAGACCTACAGCTGATAGGGGAACATTTCAGATCTGGTCTAAATGAAATTTTAGACTCACAAAAGGTATGTGGATTTGGTAAGAACTGAAGAGCCTTAACCAACCACCATTCCCGTATAGAAAATGCTTCAGTAGAGCCAGACTCAGCCTCCACCTTCCCAGAAGTCTGAAAGTTTTTGCAGAGCCAAGGACAGGGCTACTTGTATGAAAATTATATTGTATACCTGGCTGTTAGTTCCCTGGATGCCATGAGTTGATTCAAGTTGGTCCCTGCAAATAATACTGTTCCAAATAACAAGGAAATCAGATGGTCATTGGTCGGGTTAATTTGGAAAGCAGTTGTAAACATTTGCCACTTTGGTTGTCAGGGCTGTCAGTCACCAAAGGTTATAGTACAAAATACTCATACTAAAACAAATGGAAGAGATGTAGACATTATTACAGACATACCAGTAAGACTAAGCCTGTAAAAGCTTATTCAGATATTTCTAAATGTGGGAAAACATGTCAAAGCATTTGGCTATGATGCAACAGCTGCATCTTGCAAGACACTTACCATGGGTGCAGTAATGAGGAAGAATGCCTTAGAGGAGCCAGGCCTTGCCTGACGACATCAGGGTGTAAATCCTCAATGCCTCCCTTAGTTAAATATCTACTTTTTGTACCTTTTTCACAAAAGATCTTTACAAATCTTGATAAATGAAACAGCTTTTCACCTATCCATGCAACAGAAGTTTTCTGACCAAGCAATGTCCATTTTATTGAAAAACGGATGAGAGTCAAACAGTTTATGTATCTGTTTCTTTTGCCTTTGTTTACCAGGAAAGTCTGACTGAATAATACACATTTTCATCAGAGGCCCGAGAGAAAAGCTCTGTTTGCTTACATTACATTATAGTAAGTTCCAGTCAAACACAGAGTAATTATGTTTCTATTTACATTTATGCACAAACAGTAGTTTCGTGTATATCTTCTAAGATTTTACAGAGGCAGAAGTTGTTAAAGATAAAGCACACATGCAACTTAGTGGATTGTACACGCAGCAGTTATGGATAAAAATTGTTTTGCCATTTCAGTATGAGGTTGAGAATATTATGTTTAAGGAGAGTATCATATAGTGAACACAAAGTTTTAACCTTGTGATAAGCATGTACAGTAGGATTGATTAAGATGTTATTTAAACAGTAGTTTAAAACTACTGAATTTGTTGGAGAGTTTTATTCCAGAGTTTAGCATTTTATTGGGAGTAGAGCAAGTCTCTTGTAACATTATTTAACTTATTTGTAAGTAATAAGAATTTGTTACTAGAACAGAGGTCCCTTGCTGGACCATAGGGTAGTAATAACTTTTGTAGTGTAGGGCATATTTCTGGATGATGAATGAGTTTGTGTGCAGTAGTTAGTTGTGAATATGTTAGACAGTTGTGCAGTTCAAGCCAGTTAAATTGCTTTGAGCTAATTCAGTGGTGGGTCCAATGAGAGAGACTGGTGGAAAATGTAGCTATTTTATTGTAGCAGCAGGCAAATTTCTTTCTTTGAGTATTGTTTAAGTTTGTTAGTATAAGAGAGTTGGCAGTAAGAAGGTGGTGGCTAGAGTTTAAGTAAAATAATGTTTCTGAAATTGTCAGAATAAAAACTGAGTTCAGAAGCTTCACATCTTTAATGGAGATTCCCCAGACCCCCCCCCCCCCCTTGACCAGGTAAAGCTAGAAGGTCCAGCACTGAGAAAAAAATGCTAATTCATTTTCTCAACCATGGGAATGGCTCCCACAGAAGGGATATGAACAAGGTTTTACACCAAACTGTTGCTAGTCTGCAAAAAGAAGGCCCTTGTAGGTCCATCCTAGACCTATGGACACTACATTTCTATAGTTGTAAAGAAATTCAAGGTGCTTAGTCTCTAGATCCTCTTATCCCTACCACTGTCAAAAGCTGCAGTGCTTACTGTAGACAAGAAAAATGTTTGTTCTTACTTTCTCAATTTTAAACACCACAAGATAAGTTTATGCTTCCAGGCAGGATCCTAGCACTTTTATTTCACCATCTTGACTTTTTGGATTTCCACTGTTCCCAGGATAATCATCAAATGTTAAGCTCCCATGTTTGCACATCTCAAACTGCAGTCGATACACATCAATATGATTGTCTTATTCAAGCTATTTCCCAGGAGGTGCTGTGAAAAAAAAAACTTCAGTGTTCTGCCTCTCCAACTTGGATATTTTTCTCAACTAACACAAGTAAAGCCTGTCTCCTTCCAGCAGAAAGGCATTCCCAGTAGCACTGATAGACACAGCAAAGAACATGGTCTTCATCACATTTGAAGCCATCCTTCTCAATACATTCTTCTTCACCATTGCAGAACTACAGAGAAACAATGCCTTATAAAGAAATATTAAGGTCCTTGTGGTATATGTTTGCCTTCATACTCTTGATCCCATTTTCAGAACAACATTTGTGAATGATTCTTTGGTACCTCAGGAATTTATCACTTCAACAACAGCATCCCTAGGACAAAATACTGACTATTTTGTTTTTTGCCATTTAGATAGAGCTCAGATGGTGAGCAAACAAATTCATCCTGAACAAGGGGATACCTTCACTCTTCCATAAGGCACCCAAACATTGATGACCAATGCATCAGGTCACTGACCTCTTCAAGGTCTAAGGAAAGTGGACTTGCAGGACCAAAGGTAGACATGAAAATGTCAATGAAATCCTGTCTTGGATTTATGCTCTAAAGGTTTTCAGTGAGGGTTTGGGTGCCTGGAATGCTGAGGACATTTACAGAGAGCACCACAGTAATGTGGTACATAAGCAGGTGGACATGTATTCTTATCAGCTGTGTAGGTTAGCAATGATAGTGTGTGACAAAGCACTTCAGAAGGAGCATCACTTATAGGCAGACTGTATCCATCTAGAGGCTATGCTGAATCTGACCACCTAGGCAGATCTTCCCCTGATCCCCACAAATGGAGACGACTTGAAGGTAGTAAATCACTAACTTAGTGTTTGGGGCTCCCAACAATAGACTTGTTTTCATCCCTACTGAATTGGCAAACCAAGAAATTTTCTTCAGTGTATCCTTGCAAACAAACATGGGCAGTGAATGATTTCAACCTGAATTGGAGGACAGAGCACATGTATGCCTTCCTCCCCTTCCAAGTTTTCCAATGTCCTAGTGAAAGGAAGGGAAGATGGAGCAAATGCCATGCTGAGACATCTTGTTAAGGCTCAGACAACCCTGGCTGTCCATATTATTAGAGTCAAAGAAAGGGAAACACTTCACCCTATACATGTTGTCCTGCACTCTGCTGATACTGCATAGAGAGACTGCATCCCAGCTTCAGCAGCCTCACACTGACTGCCTGGAGGCTATGTCCCCAATTCCACACCAGGAACATGTTTGACCAGAGGTACTAGCCCGTACACAAGTCAAGTACTAGGATGTTGCACCTGTGCAAATGGAGGAGGCTGTATGCTATCTTTGTGTGCAAATCTTGCCAGATCATCTCAAAAAGAGGCAGTGTACAAGTTCTGTTACTAAACTTCATTATTTAACTCATGACTCCTTTACATCTAATGTACACCTTTCTACTTGTTCACACAGATGTGCTCCTCATTTTGGCAACTGTGCAGTCAAACTTTTCCTCAAAGAACCTGGGAATTGAACTACAATAATTATGTATCTGAAAAACTAACATTTCAACTTTTGAATCAGTCTGTGACTGTGGTTAGTTATTTTTCCTTTTTCCTGGAAAATTATTTTCTTTGTGGCCATCACCTCTGGCTAATAGGAGCGTGAGCTGCAAGCTCTTAGGACAAATAGTCACTACACTATTTTCCCTGAGGATAAGACGTGCTTAGGACTGACTCGTCTTTCATTTTTGAAGTGGGTTTTGAACTATCTGTGAACTAGGCTGCCCAGCTCCTGTCTTCACTTCATAACCTAAGTGCAAAAGGTTGATGCATTTCCTGAATGTTCAAAGGAAGCTTGGGCATTACTTATCTATAACCTAAGAAACCAGTTGCTTATTTTCTTTAAATTAGAGAAGTATAAAGTCATATCAGTCCAATGAAAAGGTATAAAAGATAAATGGCATAAATTATTATTGAAAAACTTATAGGCTGATCATTTTGGCTCTTTAGGGATTTAAGCTGAAAGTAAGTTTAGTTTATCCTACCCCCAAATAACTGCAAAATATAAACTAGAAAAATGCTGTACCACTTACATATATTTACTGATATCTGAGTCAGAATATACAGTTCTGCATCAGGAACCTGATAACCAGCGTGTTCCCTATGTGTAACTAAAGTCATCCATGGGATCTTCCCCTCCAAAGACATGCCTTCTAAATTTCCTATTTTTTTTTTTTTTGGCCCAGTGTACATCAGAGGAATCAGCACAAAGAAAACCAATTTAAATACTAGTTCTGTGAAAAATAGATACCATAGTTTGATTTACTTGTAATTTTCCTTAATTTAAATGCTTACTGAAGTCCCTTTTTTATCAAGGAAAGTAATTTCATCATGACCATTCTATCAGTTTCAGATTTTGCAGGCCCAACTTGATGGATATCATCAATATTAAATGTAGATTCCATTTCTGAAATACTCTTATTTAATAACATACAATGACAAAATGAGTAGAACACAAAAGAGATTGTATTGTGCAACCCAGAACTTAGGCAAACCAATAAATTTTATATTATAATGCCTACATACAGACTCAAGACCAGCAGTTTTCTAGGCTATGAACATTACTTTCTAAGACAAAACATTATTTTGTATTTCACTGAAGTCCGAAACAAAGTTAGCCATTTGTGTATCGATTGCTTGCAATTTAGTCATATGTGGTATTTTTACATTCAGTAATGTATAAAGACAAAGTTTGTAAAGCTGTGACAGCTTGGTTTAATGTGACCATTTTGGTAAAGAGCCACACATATATGTAGTGAGAATAAATAATCTGTATACAACATTAAGCTACTTTGTGAAATGTTTGTCACTAGGGGTTATCAGGCCAATAAAATTAATACAGTGGTTAGTGATGTTACCATCAGGTATACCAAATACTCACCTGTTCTTTACAACACTGTGGAATCCAAAGCACAAGATATTAGTACAGCATTACCTGTATGAGGTTCAATTTATTGCAGACACACTAAATTTTAAAAAGATAGTTGAAAAAAATTGGGACAGCCTAGAGATACATGAATTTTTAAACAAGTAGTTGAATTAAAAAATCACTTTTAAACTGGCAATCTTAAATGTAGATTCCATTTATGAAATATTGAAATGAAAATCAAAACAGAGATACTAGAGTAGATGAGACTGGTATTCAGACTAGTAAACCAAAAGGTACCCACCACTGTGAGTTCTTTAAAGCATATAAATCTGATGTTAGTCTATTGTACATGCATATAAAAACAAATAGGGTGTACGGCAACAATGAGGTTGCTATGTAATATACATGTGATGGTTATTTATTTATTGTCTGAAGAAGTTCCATGTCAGTTGTAAAAAAATGAAAGCAGTCACCACTTTATGTTTTAATTGATAGTTTGCACTAGATAGGCACTCTGAATACACACAGATTGTACATATACAAACAAACATGCAAAAAGTTTGAACTTCTATTGCTGTCTTGCCTTTACAGCTGCTAGCTAATGTCAAGGGTGTATACAAGATTCAATAACCAGGGGTTAAGTGAAGCATTATAAATAAAATTAAAAGAAATTCAGATATTTGACATTTGAAGTGTGGTCAAATTAAGATCTGAATGCTCACTGGAAGTTGACAGTCTGCAACAATCGGTTAAAAATAAAAGTGTAGCTATTAATTCACATGTTTATACTAACCTTGCTATGATCTGCTTTTTACAAGTCTAAACTGGTTAGGTTCAGTATCATGTATGTCAGTATTTATCACTTCCATAACCTTACAAAGGATGCTGGTAAGGCTACTAGATCTATAATTACTGGAGCCCATCATGGAGCCACCCTTGTGTAGTGGCAACACAATAATAGTTTTATCTGCTTTTGGGACAAAATCTATGGACAGACTTGTGTTGAACAGGTTTACATGGACTTTGGCTAGGTGGTGTTTAGCACTATTAAATAGACAGAGGGATAGTTTCAGGACCTACAGAGCTAGTCTTTTTGGCTTTGGATACTGCAGATAGGACCTGATCTATAGTGGCTATGGGAAGGTTGTTTTGGGGGAAATGGAGGAATTGAGGTTTGAATGTAAGGATATTAGCTATGACTTCTGGATCAGAGTAGGTAGAACTATCTGATATAAGTTCCATGCAGGACTTCATATTGTCTTGTGACTATTTGTGGTGGAAGAAACTGCCTTAATTCACTAACACCTACCAACAGTCAATTAATTAGGTGATGCATTCCTGAATGTAAGCGGTTGCACAGCAATTGCGTAGAGTTAAGAGTAAAAAGGAAAAAAAAATAAATGCAATAAAATCTTTTCAAATGAACAAGCAAAAGCTGAAGCCATTCATTGCCTCACATTATCGTACTTAATCATGCACTGACTACCTCAAATTCAGTAACATGATTAAGTTGTAATAGAGCAAAAACACTATGTGTGTGCTCTGCAGTTCAAGAGCTATCAGCTTGGATGGGATAAGGCAACACACACACACATACCTAGTGATGCAGGTGTGATTAACAACTAGCTTGACCAGCTGTTAATGAGCTAAGTTCATAAATGGCCTTGCGTTTTCCAATGGTGAGCTTGAAAAATTTGCTAGCTACATTTAAGTCCCTTCAAACGTGGATAAATGGAGATGTTTAAAGATGCAAATGAGTTTTTTCCTTCTGTTCTACGATTTTTTATACTGAAATTCTACCATATAGATTTGCTTTTGTCTTTACTACTTTGCAAATGTGAAGAGGAACTGATGCTTCCATACAATGATTTAGAAAAGAGTAACCTTCAGAGAAGAAACAAGATGGGTAACATTGGAAGTATCTGAGAAGGCCAGCTGGTTTTGGAATAATTTTTAGATATAATACAGAGAGCACCATGGCATTGTGGGATAGAGCTCTAACTACATCCCAGGCAACCTGAGTTCAATTAACAGTCTGGGTGACTGAGGCGCTGGCAGAGAGGGATGGACATTCACCTAAGGAGCTCCCTGAGAGGAGGCATGATCGCCCTTGCACTTAGTAAATGAACACTGGGAAAGGAATGTGAAAATGAGGCTAGATCATTAATAAACTTGTTGTTGAAGAGGTTGCTAGCATGACCCCTCAGAATGCCCTTAAGATCCATGCTGACCCCAACTCTGTATAGGAGAAAGTGTGGAAGTGGAAGGAGTAGTTGGAAGACCCATCAATAGACTGGGACAGCTAGAAGGTATGAAGCAGAAATTTGAGGGGAAACAAAGAAAAAAATGTAAATATAGTCATTGTTTTAAAATAATATTCAAACACAGTAATGCTTTTATGAGGAGTATAGTTTATTCTAAGAGAGGTTTTTAGCAAGGTGGTATTTAACCAGGGACAATGTGATGGAGGGGACAGTGATACAATCAAAAGACATGCTTGTAATAAAAACAAGGTTAAGGAGGACTGCTTTATCTAAGTAGCTGGCATTAACAAAATTAAGAAACCTCTGAGCATATTTCTCCCATAACAATCATGTTAGGATTTATGCTTAACCTTTCTATCAGATTCAGGTATGCATTGTGCTAGTGAAATAGATAGCTATAACTGGCAGTCATATGGTAGATGGTTTTGTTGATGGACACCAGGATCATATCATAAGGGATATGGCATAGGACAAGTGCATTTTGAATAAACAAAGATACACCCCAGCAGTTCTCATTAGGTCCAAACAATGGTAAAGAGGACCTCTGTCACTAAATTAGAACCATGTTTCATTAACAACAAAAGAGTGAATGTCTTTGATATTTAGCTAGTTTGTTTTTAAAATACTGGTATTAAGGAAAACAACTGATATTGGAAGCTGATTAATAAAAAAAAAAAACGCCATCACACCAGACTGAACTGCACAGACACTAATTTTATTTAGAAATCCTGGTTAAGCACTTTCGTCTTACAACTGGAGATTTCATTAGAACAATCATTAAATGCAGAATTCTTGTTTAAGTACACAAAGCACTAGTTATGTATATATGATCAATAAAATAAAAAAATGTTAAGGTACGGTTTAAGGCATGGTTTTCATAAATGTAAACTAATACTAAAATATGTTTACAAAGAACTATATGAACATGAACAGAAATAGTTTTTCTTTTGCCAATGATTTTTTTTCTAAAATTCAAATGCTGCCATCTAGTGAATACATATAAAAGAGCACTGTTAAAGACTTTAAGACATAAATATATGTAAATACATTAACAATGAAGATGCACAATAAAGCAAATATAAAATGAAGAGTACAGGTGGATAATGAACATATTGTTATGTTTTTGTCTTTGTTGTAATTATAGAAATGAGGGGCCTTACATCAGTTTTCTGCATAGGGCTATGACATTTGGCCCTAATGGAAATTTTCATTGCAACTCCAAGAGAGTTTAAATTACTATATGCAATGTAAGATCAAGCTTCTGCATGGTCAGCCACAAGGTATATGCCACAGTGCATATATGAGCATCTTTATGCAATCAGGACCAACAATTTTAAGAATTTTATTTTCATACATAATCAAACACGGCTGGCTTAAAAAAAATTGTATTTGCAACTAATAAGCAAGACAGATGAAAATGAAGGTGATATTGTTTTGACTGCAAGTTAAAAAAAAAATTCAAAATTCTTTTGGCAAATTATTTTAGGGACAGCTGACCCCCAACAGGTCTGAATGATTGCATTAGTGTCAAAACAACTGTTAAAGCAAGACCTTTAAAATAACTACACAGTGACCACTGACTTTGTATTGCCATCTGTGGGTTGTCTGAGCCTCAGTGCCATTGTGTTTCAAGTTTATTTAAATTTAAAATTAACTGTCTAGTCATCAGTGCAGTATATAATCTTATACTCTTCATTTTAAATTTGCCTTATTGTACATCTTCGTTTTAAATCATCAGGACAGACTTGTACAGAATTTTAATAATTTAATAGTGCTGTTTGTGTTTAGTCACTAGAAGGCAGTATCAGCTTTAAAACAATAATTGGTAATAACATCCTATTCGCAAAAATTGCCCCTTAGCAATGTTAATAAGTCAGACAAAAATTATCAGAAAAAGACAGATTTATACTTGTTTGACTATTCCAAACTATATGTGAAAGCGAAATACAGAATTTAGATTTAGAGAAGGTTACGAGATTTGATAACTTAAAAAGGGATGAAAGACAGGCTTTGAACAATTTGAAATAAAAGCAGGACTTACTAATAAGAAAGGCAGATAAAGAAGGAACGAAAGTAGTCATGCACATAGATAAGCATGAAAATGCATTGTCCTGTGTTTTGGGAGATGCATATAAAAAGTAAGGACTTAATTAATTGGACAGGGCAGTGGTACAGCAGTAGCATTGTCGCCTTACAGCAAGAGGTTCTCCAGTTCGATTCTTGGCTGGGTTGCCTTCTGTGCGGAGTCTGCATGTCCTCCGTGGGTTCGTGTGAGTTTTCTCCAGGCACTCCGGTTTTCTTACACGTTACAAAGACATGTGTCTGGAATGTTTCTCCCTGGGCCTGTGCTGAAAATTGGCTTTGTTCCAAGTCAGACTTTCCCAGTAAAGAAATGTTAAATAAATAAAAAAGAAATAGAGTTATTAATGAAAGTGCTGCTAGAGGGTCTACTATGTATTAGTAACATCTCAGAAAAGCTATACTGGTATTATCAGGTTGGCACCATTTGTTGTCCTTATTTCTACTGTATCCCAAAAATTCATAAGAGTTCCTAAAATCCACGCCTGAGACCTATTGTCTTGGGTGCAGACTATAATACAGAGATCATATCTATTTTTTTTTTTTTAGATTATATGCTGAGCCACGGGTCTAGAAAGTACTAGGTTTTATTCTGGTTTCTGGAGAGGTCCATAAATGGCTAAATGCACTAAAAATAAATGGTTATAGTTATTTTATTATAGTTGATATAAATGTCCTATATAGCAGTGCCTCCAATGAAGAAGGACCGGATGGATTAAAATGGATATCATGAATTTTTTTTGTCCAGTCTAGAGGCCTTTATTGGGTAATGCAATGGGGACCCCTGTGGCATATATATATATATGTATATATATATATATATATATATATATATATATATATATATACTACGGTGGTGGTGCTGTGGTAGCATTGTCACCTCACAGTAAGACGTTGTCCTGTTCGATTCTCAGCTAGAGCGTCTTCTGTGTGGAGACATGCGTGAATGGGCGTACCTTCGTTGAAGGTTGTGCGTCAGGGCCGGCAACTCGGCACGTAAAAATCTATTGCCAATCATTAGCAGACCGGAGTTCCGCTGTGGCGACCCCTAACTGGGAAAAGCCGAAAGACACAACAACAACAACAACATACACATATATAGGTGTGTGTTTAATACACAAGGAGGTGACCTGTTTAAAAAAAACACTTTCACTTCAGTCATGTAACATTTTGGGGTACTTTACTGATGACATAAGCATTAACAAGGTACAACCTAGTGAATCAGACGTCTTGGTGCAGACCTTAAGAAAATGTTACACACCATTAACAATAGGTATTCATAGAAATATATATATATATATATATATATATATATATATATATATATATATAGCTAATAAGATATACAAAACAGTGGCTGTAAATAATTTAAGAGCAGTCATATTTATTTTACTAATAGGAATAGTAGGAAATACTATAGTTATGTTATTAGTATACAAAGAGTTAACTAACAAAAATATTGGTTAACAGCAAAGCAATATCCAAAGGAAGAAATTAAGGTAAAAGATGCTATGAGGTATTCAGGGAAGGTCTAGTTAGTCCATATCTAAGTGAGAAATCAGATAATGTAAATGGAGGTGAAAACCTGGCAAATAGGTTAGTTTAAATAAAACGGATGTGGAAATGTTGTGATGTATTATGCAGTTTAAGCCACATAAAGATACAGAGGCAATAAGAACTGTGATATTTTACAGTCAAACAGTGAGCTTAAGAAGTCAATTTCTTCTAAACCACCGTTTTCTTAGAAGGGGGCAACATTCCCTCTCTCCATATCTTAACACCTCTGATTCAATATGCAGATGACTCAACTATTATATGCTCCGCTGATTCCATATCTGATCTACAGCAAATAACTCAAGTACCCTTTACCTCTACTGAGACCTGGATGTCTAATAATCATCTATCCCTTAACCCAAACAAAACCAAACTCATGTTATTCACCCCAGGAGGACAACACCCTTAAACAAAACCCAATTCACTATACTTTTTCAATGTAACACAGCAATAAAGGATGTTACCCATACAAAACTTTTAGGAGTAATTATAGAGAGACACATGAAATTTGATTTACACATACAGGATAGCATCAGCAAGACTCACCAAAAGCTAGGAATTCTTACCCTTCCTTAGCCCCTCCACAAAACAAGTCATTGCTTCCATGTACCTACTGCCCTGTCTCATATATGGTGCTCCTCTACTTACTGATCTCCAATACTCCCTAAAAGCTAAACTTGAGACATGTTATAAGAAATGTTATAACAAAATTGCCAAATTCGCCACTATCATCAAACAGTCTACCCATCACTGTACTGCTCTTTACTCTCTAAACTGGCTAGAACTACCACTCTACCTGTCCTACCTGCAACTAACTACTGCACACAAAATAATTTATAAGCCATCACACTGTCCTGCTCTTAGCTTGATATTTAGTTACTACCATCTTAGGAGGCCTCTCAGATCTATAAATCGGCAAAAATGAATCCTGCCACCAGGCCAACTTCTAAACTCTTGTTCTGTAGCCAAAAAATGGAATGCCCTACCATTAACTATTAGAACTATCTAGAATCTGGCCTCTTTCAAAACTTCTGTAAAAGACTACCTATCTTCTATCTGGAATTGCACCTGCTCCTTGTCTCCCCCTCTCAAAACCTAACTGCATTTGATTATTGCTGATGCTGATGTTTAATATGTACTTTATATTTATGCCAGGTGAAAGCCTCACTATTCTAATGCCAGAAACATCTGTGTAATATCAATCTCTTTATCTTTGTTGTTCTTTATTTTTGTCAATTTGTTATTTTACTAGTAATTCAACCAATTGTCAAATATGTTACCTCTGCTATATATACTCTTGAAATTTTACAGATTTTATATGAATACACCCCTATGTTCATGTTATTGTGGAGCTTTCCTCCTCAGGCCTCCACTAAAAATGGGCTCATAATGGCCCAGTGGACTACCCCAGTAAACAAATGCAAAATAAATAAATGAGACGAGTAATACAAATGAATTATTTGAATAAAAGAGTGGTAACACAGAACAGAAGGGATGCATATTGGTATCATCGGTATACAATGTGTAAATACATTGAGAGCACAAAGGTTTTTGCTCATCTAACAATAAGATACCTCTCCTTGTCTAGTCTTATGAGGGCAGTGTCTTCATGTTGGATGATGGGATCACTGAAAACAAAGGCTGTGACAATCAGCTGTGCACCTATTAGAATTTTAAGTTCATAGGTTGTTACTAGGCTAGCATAAGGGACATGGGGTCCAGATGGGGGGGGGGGGGGTAAATTTACAATTTTGCATCCAATTGTCAAGGTTTCATTTGAATAGGGTCAGGGATGCACTCTATTTTGCATGAATGTAATAGTGCAGGCATCTTTGGGACAGGACACATATCTGTCTCTCCAGCATGTTCTGTTTATGTCACAAGCATAGTTTAGATTGCTGGATCTAGTGTTTTTGGTGCTGTTTGTTTTGTACATGAGCAACAAATCCATCAGGGCTAGGTCTGAGGAAGCCATGTAAGCCAGGCAAGGATCCTTCTCAAGAGCCTGTAGGAGATTGAATACAGAGACAGCTACAGCGCCTTTAGGTGATCAGTGTAGGACAGGGCATTCATGTCCTGAATTCTCCTGATGAGGAACCTTTGTGGGCATTCCAATTGTTGCAAGTATCTGGTTAGATGCATGCCAAAAGGGACACTGTATTCAATGATAGGTCTGATAAGGGCCGTGTAAAGTGGTACTGTAACTTCCATGGATCAGGGTGACATACCCTTACCTATAAGTTGGGTGACACAGAATGATATTCCTACTAAATCTTAGCTACGTGTTTGTCAAAGGCCAGACTGCTGTCTATATATGTTCCCAGATCCCTTAATTCTGGGTTGACCTTAAGTGTGTTTTATTGATGGAGTAATTAACTTGGGTTGACAGTTTCCCAAAGGGCATTAAAATGCATTTTTTAGCATTGAGTTTTAGGCGATGGATTTGGCACCAATCATTTGTTTGTATTAAACCCTCTTGTGAGATGTTGGTATCTTGTAGAGAATGTATAATAGCTCCTAATTTATAGCCATCTGTGAACTTGGCGAGTCAAAGGCCTTGAACATCAGCCTTGATTTCTGAGAAATAGATGCCAAAAAGGAGTGGACCCCTGCACAGAGCCCTGGGGTACTCAGCTGGGGACCAGTCTTTTGGTGGAGGTGGTCTCACTGATCCTGACTTCTTGGGTTCTGTCTGTGAGCCAGTCGTCAATTCAGCCAGTTATGTAGGGATTTATGCCTATCTCAGAGAGCTTGTCAGCAATAGCTGAGTTGGTATTGTTTTGAATGCCTTGGCTAGGTTAAGATATGCAGTATTCACTGTTTTACCCTTATCCATCGCCTTAGTGACCCTTTCAAAAAGTCTATCATGTTAGGTAGGCTTGATCTTCCCTTAACAAAGCCAAATTGGGATGGGTCCACTATCTTTAAGTTACCAATGTCCCTGTTTATTTTTTCCATGATAATTTGTCCCATGGCTTTGTATATTAGGCTTGTTAGACTGATGGGTCTGTAGCTCCCTGGGACAGTTGATGGTCCACCCTTGTGGAGGGGAATGACTGTTGTGGTCCTCCATTCACTTCAAATGTAGCCTGTTTCAAGGCTGAAGAGTGCCTTAAGTGGTCCTGATAGGTCATTTTCAGACTGCTTAGGAGGCAACCAGGGATGTTGTTGGGACCCGTGGAGGTGGTGTTCATGGCTTTACTGAGTGCTGCTAGTAATTGGTCCCTGCTAATAATTGGGGATGGTATGTTGGAGGGAATTTTACCTGGTGGAGCTGATCAGCACACTGCTGTGTGTTACCTTTAAGATTCTGGAAATAGCTGAAGAAGGCCTTGGGATTCTCCTTAGCCTGTGAGGCTATCTTGACCTTGTAGTTGGCCTTGTTGGACTTAATCACTTTCTTAGTTTCTTATTAAGTTGTATAAGACAGCACTTGGCTTAAAGGGAGCTGTTCTTCCAGATTATGGCCATGCGTTTTCTTCTCTTATTATATACCTTATTTAGGTGAGGATTCCACCAGTGGGGTTTGTTTTTGGTGTTTGTTTTCAGTTTACTTCTGGTAGGCATAACAGCCTCTATGCACCCATTCACATTTGTATACCGTCTTGGGGTTGGCGAGCCTTAAATTTTGACAAACTGCCACTGAATAGGATGTAGTTTGCTTCAGAATAGTTCCTAACTGTTACTGCTTTAGCTAGCTTTTCCACGTTGATTTTTACTTCAAAGGAGACAGCTTTGTGATCTGACCTCATTAGTGAGGATGTAACATGGTATGTGGGTGGGGGCGTAATGCTTGCCATTGTTGGTGAGTACCAGATCCAGTATGTTTGATCCCCTGGTAGAAGAATGCACCCTCTGTTCCCAGAACCGGCTCCAGCAGTAGGTGACATAGGCACTTGCCTAGGGCCCTGTGGCGGGGGGGGACGGGATGACGATGACACTCTGGCCAGGAAACTTAAATATTAATTAAAAAAATAACAACAACAACAAAAATTAACACTGTGGTGGTAGCATCTTCTCCTTTAAGGAGGACCATGCATATGTCTTACACATGAACACCACTGCGGATGTAAAGTCATTCCACACTTGCGAGTGGAATTTAAAAATAACCTTTCCGGTAAGACAGAAGGTAAGTATGTTTGTTTGTGTGTGTGTGTGTGTGTGTGTGTGTGTGTGTGTGTGTGTGTGTGTGTGTGTATAATTTAAACTAGCTGTGCCATTCATTTCTGAATGAGAAAGTGTGTATGTACTTATGTATGTGTATCTAATTTAAACTAGCTGTTCTGTTTCTGTATGAGAAAGTGTGTGTGTGTGTGTGTGTGTGTGTGTGTGTGTGTGTGTGTGTGTGTGTGTGTGTGTGTGTGTGTGTGTGTGTGTGTGTGTGTGTGTGTGTGTGTGTGTGTGTGTGTGTGTGGTGTGTGTGTGTGTGTGTGTGTGTGTGTGTGTGTGTTGCTGTGTGAGAAAAGGTAGGTGTGTCTGTATTTTTTAAATACTACTCAACTGTCCAGATTTAGCCTCATAGTTTTTGTCCATTTATCATAAAATGTGTGGTTTTCTGGCATTTCACAGAAGATTGAAGTCAGTAAATAATGACATATATATGGGTTTGACTTCATATCCTTGAGAAAATGCATGCTAAAATCAAGGTATTCTAGTAACTAAGTTAAAAGGAGCAATATTTAAAATCTATCCCTATTTTGGGCCATTGTATTGCCATTATTTCAGGCTTTGTCCAGATTTCTAGCAATAAGGAGATGAGAGGTATGGGTACCTCAACTGTCCAGATTTTTGCCATATATTTTTGGCCTATTCCTTATAAAAGTGTGGTTTTCTGGCAATTCATGGAGGATTGAAGTCACTAAATAATGACATATATGATTTCATATCCTTCAGAAAATGCATGCTAACAAAAACATTGTTATTTTTGCAATTTTCTAAGTTAAAAAGAGCAATATTTAAATTCTATCCCTATTTTTGGGCCATTGTGTTCCCATTGTTTTAGGTTTGTCCAGATTTCTTGCACTAAGAGGTTGAAAAGTACACATACCTCTCAACTGTACAAACTTTTGCCACATATTTTTAGCCTATTCCTTATAACATTTGTAGTTTTGAGAGGTATGGGAATGTGATAAGGGGAAATACAGCCAGCCCAGCTATCTGGAATTTTGTAAATAATTCTGTCATATGTGAATATTGATATGATTTATACATATTATTGCATATATTACATATATGTGTAAAGTACTGAACTAAAATGTAACTACAGCATGCCATATTGGAATAGAACAGGAATGTACCTGCACTACTGTGACTGTTTAGATGTATATGTTTAATGGAAACTGGAATACAGGAGGTTAACTTGAAAAAAATTCAGAGAAAATACTTGAAATTAAATAGTTTCATAACCACATAATAAAAGAGATGTTATCTCTCAGTTTCAGTGCAGTAGCAGACACAATGTCTCGGTCTTGAAAGATAAGTAATTACTAGGTTTAAGATGTAGAAGTGGTTTATTGTTTTATGACTTCCATGATCTGCAAACATCTGGGAGATATGTATTTTTCACTGGGAGATGCTAAAAATGCTTGTACTTTTTGACAATAGGGGTTTAGCTTGGGAACTGTAATCAGATGACAAAAGTGATGTCATCCTGCAAGTATCCCATCAGTAATATTTGAGATATTAATTTAAGAACTCTCTCAGAGAGAGACTGTGCATTATGTATTTTGTCTTTGACTTAGCAAGAACATCCACTCACTTCGGCACTTGCCTTGCTGTAAGTAAGTTTTTAGAGCATAGTAACTCTTTTAGATTCAGACAGGAATATAGTAAAGTGTAGCTTAAACGTTTTCTTTATTTATTTGAGACTGTCCTGCAATGTTGTTTTAAATATTTCCTGTGATTTTAAACTCTGATATAACTGATTACTTACTGAGTATTGTCTTGTTCTTGTATTATTTATTATTAAATATATTTTAACCTTTTAATTGTGGCTGGTCAGTTTAGAGATAGTTAAGCTATGGAGTACTTGCATATCTATTTGGTGACACTGTACAGGCCACTCCTAAATACCCTGGCTCTTGGTCTGACTACCATTTGGATTAATACACCCTTTGTTAAGGGCCTTAAAGTAGCTGATAAGAGTTGGCCGGTGGCAGTGAAAATTACCTTCTAGTCTGGGCAGAAGGGGGCATAGCTAGTAAACCTGTGCCAGCCTTTCCCAGGTAGGAGTGTGTGTGTGTGTGTGTGTGTGTGTGTGTGTGTGTGTGTGTGTGTGTGTGTGTGTGTGTGTGTGTGTGTGTGTGTGTGTGTTGTATATAAATCAAATCTCAAGGAGTGTGTCTGTCAACTACTTGGGTAGGGACACGGAGCACTGGTTGGACAGAGAGGCTACTGGAGATCTTGGTTTGGCCACTCAGCTGAGATCTCAACCCTATAGTTGTGCCAGTGGAGAGTCTTATTGAGGATCTGGGGAAAGAGGGAGAAACCAGCCCCAGACTG
Organism: Protopterus annectens; assembly: GCF_019279795.1. Classification (NCBI taxonomy): domain Eukaryota; kingdom Metazoa; phylum Chordata; order Ceratodontiformes; family Protopteridae; genus Protopterus; species Protopterus annectens. The sequence goes on from NC_056737.1 coordinate 426,866,838, forward strand.
ACTGTGATCTCTGTCTGCTCTTAAGGGAAATTGCACTTTACTGTGTGTGTACTTGTCATCTTCTCAATGTGTATATTCCCCACTGTTGCCAGTGGTGAGGATTGAGACATTGATTACTGGGCCAGTGCAGGGGCATCACAGGGGGTATGGTATGTAATACCCTAAATGGGAGGAGGGCGTTAGGTTAGTCAACTAATTTGATTAAGCTTGACCCTGTAACTTGGTTACAGGAAACAAGAGCCTGAATCATATACACCAACTACCAGACTGATGAAGGAATTGTGAGCTTCAGTGCAGACAAGAACCAGAATCCTCTACACCAACTACCAGACTGCTGAAGGAATTATGAGCTTCAGTAGAGATAAAGAGCCCAAATACTCTACACTAACTACCAGACTGCTGATGGAATTGTGAGTTTGAATTTCAGTACATTTTCAGGGAATTATGAGTTTCAGTACATTTTCAATGGATTATGAGTTTCAGTGCATTTTCATGAAATTGTGAGTTTCAAGGGAAGAGAAGTTTAATGTTGCGCATGCTAAGTTTGTTTTCAATTTGCAACTGTTTTGTTTAGCAAATGGCAGTCACTGTTTGCACTGTACAATTTGAAAGGAGTGTTAGCAACATAATTGCCTTGTTACAAAAGGATGTGGATTCTACTCCCACATCATGCAGATGGAGTGCTGGTACTGCATTGCCCTTTTGATTGCTGATTATTTGGTGCATTTTAAGGGGGACAGGGATTCTACACTCCTGAGTGTGCCCTCCTTTGTATGAGATGCCTAGTAACTATGAACTTGTTGATTTGTCAGCCATTCCCTATTGCAATATTACCAGCTTACCAATTTTTATGTAACATAGGCAATTTAATTCAAGGGCAGCAAGCACTAAATTTGTAGGTGAAACACTGAAATGTAAAGTTGTTTGCCTGTAGCAGCCTCTTCAATAATTACAGTTCTCTTTAATGTGGAATTATTCAGATGACTTTTACCTCTACAGAGATTGTGTATATTGGTGGATTGTAATGACAACAGATGTCTGAATGGCCTTTTATGCTTTACTTTTTCTAAAATGGGTAACTTTGTCATTATTGGTACATACAATTTATTTCATCACTTACTGAAAGAATGTTCAAAATTATAAATGTAAAACACATTCTAACAAGTGGTGCTGTATTATACAAGGAATATAATTTAATACAATCAGGAAGGTGAATCAAAGAACACATACATGTATGGATGGCCCTAAAAATGTGTGCAATGAGCTTATGGTATGAAAACAGTCCAAAGTTGTGACTTGAGTGTGTGTATGACACTGTAGATCCTGGCTCCAGAAAGGCAACTAACTGTTATCTTCTTGTCTATCCTGGTAAGTGGGGCATCTGTGTGTCACACAATGGAGTCTCCAATGACAAGAGTTATAGTTATGTGTTTAATTGCAGATACAGTGGCAGAAGTGTTTCTCTGTGGCTGAGGTTTGCTAGAAGGGTATCTGGGATGCTTAGACAGGGATTGATTTACTGGAACTCATGTTCATCAGACTCCTACTCCACCCATATTAACCTCCATGGATTTTCACAGACCATATCTTCCTCCACCAGAATAGGTAAACCTAACCAAAAAGAGAGTATCCTAGACTGGATACTTATCAATAGTCATCCCCATATGTACATGTCAGGGACCCTCCCCAGTGACCTTAGTGACCATCTCATCACATACATAATTAAATACGAGACAATCAGCACTCAACTGCCCATCTGTAGGTCTGTCAGAAGCAAGAGGAATTTTGAACCCACAAAATTCCAAACCGAACTCAAATCATGTAATTGGTCAGATCTAAAACACCTTCCCCTTGATGAGGCAGTAGCATATTTTAATACTAAATTCCTTACCATACTTGATTCTCATGCTCCGAAACGGTCAAGCAGAACTAAAACAAAAATCGCCCCATGGCTTTCAAAAGGCTTCAAATCTAAAATCATATTCAGAAATAAAGCATGGACCAAGCAGCATACTGCTAAAGCCCCCCTAGATCATATTAATTTCCAGCAGCTAAGGAGTGTGACTAAAAAAGCCATCGTACTTGACCAAAAAAAACTATTACTGCCATATACAACAGAAACATCAAAATAACCCTCAAAAGTTTTGGGCAGGTATAAATAATCTTCTACACCCAGGTCAATCCTCCACTCCTACCCCAGCAGCATTCTGTCATAAAAGCTCAGAAGAATTGGCAAATACCTTCAATAGTTTCTTTACCAAGACTATCCAGTTCTTGGCCAACCAACTAACTACTACTTGCTCTTCAGTAAATGATCCTATACCCAACTTGCTACTCTCCTTTAACCTCCAACCAGTCTCCACATCCTTCATCCTATCCTTACTGAAGAAACTAAAGCCAACTACCCTCTCAGCAGACCTTCTCCCAGCTGAATACCTGCAAAAAGCTGCAGATGCCATAGCATACTCCATCTCGATCCTAATCAATTGAACCATAACAGAAGCCACAATCCCCTCAATCTGGAAAATATCCTACGTTATACCACTCCATAAAGGTAGCACATCTACAGAACTATCTAACTATAGACCGATAGCCATATTGTCACCACTTGCCAAAATTATGGAGAAGTGTGTGCACAAACAACTTCTATACTATCTCATCCAGAATAAACTCCTGACCAACTCACAACATGGATTTAGACCCCACCACAGTACATCTACTGCCCTCCTCTCTTTTACCAATGTGATTAACCAAAACCGGAATAACAACAAAATATCTTCAGCCCTCTTTCTGGACCTGTCCAAAGCCTTCGATATGGTTAACCATCAGCTACTCATCCACACTCTGAAAACCTTATCCTTAGATAACCAAGCTCTCCAATGGTTTCATGCCTACCTCACTGGTAGACAACAAGCAGTGCTGTAGCAGAACAAGCTCTCCTGTCTGTTACCTAATACCATAGGAGTTCCTCAAGGCTCCATATTAGGACCTCTTCTCTTTTCAGTCTTTATTAATGACCTCCATACAGTCATGCCAGATGCCACCTGCATTCAGTATGCAGATGACTCTACAACAGTATGTTCTGACACCTCTCCAATAAACCTACTATCAACAACCCAGCATACATTTACCATAGTTGAAAACTGGCTCTCTGATCATCACCTGATCTTAAACCCAAACAAAACCAAACTACTACTCTTCTCCCCAACCCGTAAATCCTCTACAACATCCTTTACCATAAAATCTAACAACGACACTATCATCTCCCCAGACCCCTATACAAAACTTTTAGGAGTAACCATTGACAACAATCATAGATTCGATATGCATAATAACCAAACCATTAAATCCGTAAACAAGAAACTTGGGTCACTTTATAGGATAAAATCTTTTCTAACTCCAATGGCTAAAGCAACCATTGCCCGCTCGCATCTTCTCTCTACCCTTCTTTATGCCTCTCCTGTGCTTACTAACCTTAACAAATCTGACCTTAACAAACTCTCTAGTTGCTATAATCATATCGCCAGATTTGCAATTGGCATGCCCTATAGGACACACCACTGCCTTAACCTAAAAAACCTTGGCTGGATAGAACTGCCAAACCTTCTCCATCTAAACCAACTTATAGAAGCATTTAACATTCTCAAACAATCTGACAACACCCCTGCACTGAAAAATATAATCATTCCTTACACCAATCTAGGCTTTCTTCGCTCATCAAATAGGCTGCTTGTCCAAACAATCAAGTCCTATAATTCAAGGGGCGATTCACTGTTTGCCAATGCCATAGGTAAAATATGGAACTCCCTCCCTCTCAACCTTACTCTTACTACCCCCTTAGCCAATTCAAGAAGAGTCTAAAACTTCATTTTAAGTCACATTGGCTTTGTGCATGCTCCAGCCCTGATTAGCTCTTTTCCTTTAAACCAGGGTATACATTTCCTCTGGCTCACCCTACTAGAGAAGCTAAACCTTTTAATTATGGAATTGATCTAACTCTATACTTATTTGACTGAATCTGACCATAAAAAGATGCCTTTAAATCATTTTGTAAATGTTCACCTGAGGTAAGGGGCCTGTAACCCCAATAGGATCTATGTATAGAAACTAAACTCATAATCTATATTTGTCATATCTTAAGCTAGCATGTTTGTAAAAGTCTGTAATAGAATTTCTGTATTTGCTGTAGCTATATCTAGGATGTTTGTAGAAGTCTGTAAAATAGTTTTCCTCACAAATATTTTACTATATGTAACATTCTGCTAATGTATCTATGTTGGCGCTTTTTTCCCCGGGCCTCCGCTGAAAATGGACATGTATCCAATCGGACTATCCCAGTCAACAAATGTAAAATAAATAAATAAATAATAAATAATTTACTACCTCCGTGTATGTGTGGGGGTATAGAGGTATTGTTTACTGATACTACGTGGTAAGGAGAGATTTGTTTCCTCTTAAAATAAATACTTGCATCTTTCACAGGTGTAATTAGAATGTGGCAGAAGTAATGGGCTGTCACTGAACACGTGACAGCTGCTACACACTGCCTCAAATTTCTTAATAGTATGTCAGGGAAGATGCAACATCAAACCGGGACTCCATCTGATGAAACGTTCTGGATGGTGTTTTAGAAGGTTACTGAGTGCTAGATATGTAATTAGCTGGTAATGGAGGCTGACTAGCTAAGTATATTAGGGAAGGTATGAAAAGTGACAGCCAGACTAAGGCTATCAGTGATCAGCAAATGGAAGGGGAGAGCAGCAATTACACAGATAAATGTAACTGTAAGTCAGATGCTTCATAGATGAAAATGTTATAAGATAAGAGCTTTAGTCAGGACCAATAACAGCAAAAGTAGTTACTGACTTTACATTTAAATTTGTACTTCTGCATAAAATGTACAGTTTTATTATTTTTTTAAATGTTTCAGCATAACATCAACACTCAAGTTACCCCCATTAAAATCAAAGATACTGTTGATATTTTTTTTTTTAATTTTGCCACACAATTTAAAGACTTTTGTAGGTCACTGTCCTAATATCATTCCTGAAAATGTTATCACATCAAAACACTTTGGAGACAGAGACCTTGATGACAATTGTTGTGTGTATTACATCACCTAATGTACAGTAGCAAGAACTTCCCTTATCCTTTGCTGAACTGCTATCAGTAGCACTCACATCAGGATCAGCTAACAGGACTGCTACCAAACACGCCCTTCTCTTGATGTGGTTGACAGGACTACTACTGTAATGGAAAAAAGGACTCTGCTATATGTTATATTTTAAAAAATACTGTAACAATGACATTTGCACTGTAAAATGATTGCACTCACAAATTCAGTCTGAGAAGTATAGTCTATTACTTCTACTGCTCCTGTGCACTAATGACATGCTTATGTTAACCAGCATTTCCCCCATAATCACAACACCCTCTGATCAATGAATAGACAAAGAAAAGTGGAACTGCATCTTTTTTTCCCTTAAAGGTGCATACCATGCTATTAAGACTCACATTTTCAGCAATATTTTGGTATTCTTTGTTGATTATTTGAGGATGGGTAAAAAGGGTAAGCCGGCCACCCTTAGGATTACCACTGATTTTTTTTTCCTGATGGCATACGACATACAGAAAGTTCATGTTTACATTACCACCATTTTTTCAATATGGGTAATTTAGTGGGTGGTTGAAGGGGAGGCTGGATATTTTAACACAGGGTGAAGGGGCAGTAGCCCCACCTTAGGAATGCAATTGTTTATCACTTTGCAACCCAGTTGTTAATAATTTTGTAACCAGCAGTTTAAGGTTATTTTCTGCCCACTCCAGCATTTTTGTTTCCATGCAGTAGAGCAAGTGCTGAATAACAGGCAACTTTTCTGATGGCCTTGTCAGCGTAGCTTTCTTAGGTGATGGATACTCTTAGCATGCAGCTAGAGATTGTGCGGAAGTAGCATAACTACAAGTTATTCCATGAAAGTGAACTGTGTGGACCACTCATGATGTAAAACGGAAAACATGCATTGAAGGCAGGTGATTCATTTTATTGTATTTTGAAGTAACATTTTTCAAGGGTTAGGGTTAGGGATGGAGTTATAGGGATAGCGATAATGAAGTTTTATAGTTAGGATTATGAAGAGGTTTTAGGGTTAGGGAGAGAATTCTATTGATAGGGTAGATATGAAGTATTATGGTTAGGTTTAGAAAAAGAGTTTTAGGATTAGGGAGGAAGTTTTTGGATTAGAGGTGGAGACAATGTTTTAGGGTTAAAGTTAGTGAGAGCATTTTTATTATAATTGGTCCATTTAAATGGTGTTGGTTACTGACTGCAACTGGGTGTGACTCATTTGTATTCAAGATCGTAGGATCTGTAAATGAGCTATGTCTGCATACTGTAAGTAACCAATGCAACTTTATCTTTATTGCAAATGCCAAACATAAGAAGCCATCTTTCTGATTATCATACTTATTTAATAGTTGTAACCACATTTTTTGAGCAATTAACACTAAAGTGGTGCAGTGGTAGCATTGTCACCTCACAGCAAGACGTTCTCCGGTTCGATTATCGGCTGGGGTGCCTTCCTCCCTGCGTTTGCGTGGATTTCCTCCTGATGATCCAGCTTCCTCCCACATTACAAAGACATGCATCTGAAGCATTTCTCCCTGGGCCTCTGCTGAAAATTGGCTATGTTCCAAGTCGGACTTTCCCGATTAACAAATGTTAAATACATAAATAAATAAATATTTATCATAGTGTGGTCTTATGCCTGAAAATGTAATCCTTGATCATATTGGAAGAGTGATCATTTCAGGCACAAATCAGACAGACTAAGTGTGGAAACACGTAAGCTCTCTTGTGTTAACATTTAGACTGTAAATGGTTAAATGAATAACTGTGATAGGGACTTGGACTGGACCCACCCATACACCTTCTCCTATGGACACCCACCTCCAGCCCACTGGAGGACACTCCCCAAGAACTGGATCTGGCTGGCAATATGCCCTTTTCCCAGCAATATAAACCCAACAATTGCATGACTGTAACATTAAAAGGAAAGTCTACCTTTTGCTACAGTTTAACTCGACTCTTAGGTTCCTTTTCTCCCTACAATATGGTTCCAGTATTGGGTGCGTACCAGAAACCTGATTTGACTGGATTAGTCCTACTAGGTTAACAGTCTCTTCTCAGGGGAGAACTGAGGTGGTATTTATACTATTTGGGGAAATTTGACCAGGGCATTAGGGAAAATCCTCTACTCTTTTTGATAGGTGTCGTAATATCTTTTACATCTGCCTGAGCTGCGACCAACTCAAGCAGATGGGGCCTTGGTTTATTGTCCAATTTGCAGGACCAGGATGACACACTCAGGAGTTCAGCATCCTCCCTTATGTTGTACTGCAGTGTCAGTAATTGATCTGTCTGGTGTGGGAATAGAACCCGCAACATTCTGTACCAAAGCCAAAGGTGCTACCTTGAGCTTAACATTTCACATAATTTGCAGAGGAATTTGTCTTCACCTGCATGACATACCACTGACACAGAGAAAACTGTAGTCAGGTACTACTGACAATCTTATAAGGGTAATTAGTCTTGCTGATGTCACAAACACAGCAGTTGCTGAAAAAAAAACATGGGGAGCTGTGAAACTCGTTTCCATTGCCTTTTTTGCAGAGAGGAAGAAAACTCACAGTGATTCACAGTGGCTTCTAAAGTAACCATGCCTTTCAGAGCAAAACAGAACAATTAGATCAGTCAATGGTTCAAAGGCAGTTGTCACCTCTTTTAACAAATTTACATAAACAACATCACAATATTGAAATGCTAAGTTTTAAACTTTAAATGTTTCTTGTTTATATTGCTTTACATTTTAAGATGAATTAAATGTGGTATCAAAGATGTCTGTGACATTTAGAGAAAAGACTATTTTTTCTTGTAATTCTTGTAAAGTAGCAAACATTTACCAAAGTGTAGGTGGAGGGGAGTGTCAATTCATCCTGGTCTACAAAAAGAGACTCTGAACAAAGGCCTGCAATTTAGCTACTTTTTGGTTGCAGCTGTATAACTCCTTGGTGTTGCTCTCCCTTCTCTAACACAGATGACAAGCAGGTGGGGTATTTCATTTAGATGCTTTAATATGTAGAAACACATCATGATAGATAGCAGCATCATAAAATGCAAACAAACTAGTTAACAGAAACACCTTACATACATACATGCTTACATTTCAGCAGCATGCTACAAAATGGCAGTCGGGCTCACACGTGCTCAGTATTTATACACTTGTGGAAGCCCTTGGATAGCTTTTTAAAGGTACATAAACACATATTGATTTACATCCTCCCTTTTAAAAAGATCGCCCTTTGTAAAAACAACATTAGAGTTAGACAGGCATTACTATAGACATTAGAAACAAAACACAATGTTCATGTCCAAGTTGCTTTGTATCTGTTACAGGGTTTAGAGATGTGACCATATCTCATATCTGGTCTAATTTGGAGAATCTGGAATAAATTTAGCATCAGGGGCAGTCTTCGGTGAACAATTCGTATCAGGAACTTCTGGATTTGTCACAGGAACAGGAATATTCTCTGGAACGTCCTCTGGAATTGGAACACCATACAACTCACTCTGAGATAAAAAGTCTTTTATACAGGCTATGTTCATAGGTTCATAGGTAGGTTATAGGCTATCGGCCCTAGGGCCCATACAAGCCTAGCCAAAAAATGTACCCTGGCTTTCGCCACCCAAGAAAATTATTTTCCTGTGCCCCTGTCGAGCAGAGCCACAGAAGTGATCCCCGGGGTGAATTTCCCATTTCCCATCCAATCATCAATATTTTTCTTGAAGAGTGCTAATAAGGAGCTCTGTTTGACATAGATAGGTAGTCTGTTCCAGAGTATGGGAAGTCTCTGGGACAGGAATCTATCCCTCCAGCATGTTCTGTTTATTGTGGTGACAAGGTTAAGGTCCCTAGAGCGTGTAGCTCGGAGGGATTGGGATTTCTTTAAGTGGAGCATGTCCAACAGCTCTGGGTTTGACATAGCTTTGTATGTTAGGCAGAGATCGCCCCTGAGTAGGCGATATGCGATGGAGTAAAGCTGTAGCTTTTTGAGACAGTCTGCATAGGGCATCTGTTTGAGGCCAGTAATCGTCTTTGTGAGGTATTTCTGTGGTTTTTCCAGTTGTTGTAGATGTCTTGTGAGGTACATACCAAAAGGGGCATTGTACTCTATAATGGGTCTAATGAGTGATGAGTAGAGGGGAACAATGACCTCTTTTTTTCTGGATGAGAATCCTTTTGCGATGAGATGAGCCACGTAGAAGGATTTCCTGACCACTGTGGCAATGTGATTATCAAAGCAGAGGCTACTGTCCACCTGTGTCCCAAGGTCTCTTATCACATTTTCGGCATTAAGTAGACTACCAGCTATGTGGCAGTTCATGGGTACAGAGTTTTTACCAAATGGGATGACAATACACTTTTTGGCATTGAGCTTCAGGCCATGGCTTTGACACCAGGTATCTGTCTCAGTGAGGCCCTTTTGTAGTTTGTCCACATTGTTAGGAGTTTTGATTATGGCTCCTAGTTTGCAGTCATCTGCAAACTTTGTTAGCCAAAGACCTTCTGTGTTGGCCTGCACTTCAGAGAAGTAGATACCAAACAGAAGAGGACCCAGGACTGAACCCTGTGGTACTCCACTTGTCACTGGTCTGATGTCGGATTTGGAATCCGCTACTTTCACAGTGTGGGTTCTGTCCGTGAGCCAGTTGGCAACCCATCTTGTGACATAGGGATTTATACCTAGTTTAGTGAGCTTATCTATAATTCCAGAGTGGGGGATGGTGTCGAAAGCCTTGGCAAGATCTAGATAAGCTGTGTGAACCATTTTACCCGCATCTATGGTTTTGGTGACTGCTTCAAAGAAATCAATCAGGTTTAGGAGACATGATCTGCCTTTTACAAATCCAAACTGAGTAGGGTCCAGAGTTTGGAGATTACCAATGTCTTTGTTTGTGAGTTCCATGATGATATGTTCCATGGCCTTGCAGACCAGGCTCGTCAGGCTAATGGGGCGGTAGTTCCCAGGGTCCGTCGTGGCTCCCCCTTTGTGGATTGGGATAACTGTTGTGGTGCACCATTCAGTGGGTACAAAGCCTGAGGTGAGGCTATGATTGAACATGGTGCTTAGGTAGGGTGCCAGTTCATTCTGTAGTTTGTGTAGAATGCAGTCTGGGATATTGTCAGGTCCCATGGATGCTGTGTTCTTGGCTTTGGAGAGTGTGTTTTTTACCTGTGCAGCCGTGATTATAGGAACTTTGCATTCTTCCGGTATAGAGATGGGCCCTCTAGGGGGTGAGTGGGGGGTAAAGTTAGCACTGAACCTATCTGCTAGGATGTTGGCAATATCAGTTGGTTCTGTATATCTAGTGCCATTATGCTGTAACTCAGAGCAGATCTGAGTGTTCCCATTTAGATTCTTGACATAGCTATAGAATGCTTTGTGGTTGTCTTTAGAGTCAGTGGCAATTTTGTTTTCGTAACTAGCTTTGGAGGATTTTATGAGGGATCTCAGCTTCAACTGAGGTTGTCCAGGGAGTTCCTGCAATCATGGGATTTTACTCTTTTTTGCAACAGTTTCTTTCTTCTGTTGTAGAGTTTGTTTATGGCAGAGGACCACCAGATTGGCTTCCTTTTTTTGGAGGATAACATCTTGGTTCTATTAGGGATAGCATGATCCATGCACTTGTGTAAGTGCTTATAAAGTGCATTTGTGTAGGATTCAGCAGTCATACCTCTATTGTCCATCTGCATGGGTGTCATGAAGTTTGCCACTTCTGTCTTAAGAAGTGTGAAGTTGGCTTTTGAGAAGTTTTTTACGATAGTTTCCCTAATTGGGGCTGGGGGTGGGATGTGGATGTCTAGGTTGATAAGCTTGTGGTCGGATCTGACCAACGAGGAATTGACCTCTGGTGTGGAACACCGGTTTCCCATGTTGGTAATGACCAGGTCTAGGATATTGCTGCCCCTGGTGGGGGTGTGAATAAGTTGATCCAAGGCATTGGAATTTATGAATTCCAGAAAACGTTGAGCACAAGAGTTGGTACATGAGTAGTTTTCCCAGTTAATGGTGGGGTAGTTGAAATCGCCCATTATTAGGGTGTTGGGTTGTACCCTAATACTTTCCAGTGTATCAAGAAATGAGGAGTGTGAATCCTGGGGCATGGTGGGGGGTCTGTAGCAAGCTACAATTTGGATTGCGGTCTTGCCCAGAGTTAGTTGCACTCGGATAATCTCGGATGCATTATGCTGTGCAACTATCCTGAAGGTGTGGATATCCTTAATGAATATGGACATGCCTCCGCCTTTAGTGTTTCTTTCTGGGTTAGGTGGCCGAAAGGTGTGGTATGAATTGAAGCCTGGTAATGCAGGGGTGCTCTCTGGAGCTTTGAACCAGGTCTCTGTCACTGCACAGATGTCAATGTTCTCCATTTTAAGGAGTGCCTCGAGTGAGTGCATTTTGAGGTTTAGACTTCCAGCATTGAGTAGCATTACCCTCAGATTTTGCTTGCTTGTACCTGTTACGGTGGTGAATTTGTCATTTGAACCTTGCCTAAAAAGGCACTGTAGGGGTGGCAAGAGTCTTAGCCAGTATCCGGAATCCTAAGGGTGACAGGTGCAGGCCATCTCTGGCAAAGCATCATGGACTGTTGATCATGTCGTCCCAGGCAGACAAATACTGGATCCCCTTAGAATGACACCAGAAGCTTAGCCAATTGTTGAAGTCAATAATTTTGTCCTTGTACTGTGGTATCATTCTGGGTGATGGCAGGATGCTACTCAGGGTTAGGGTCATACCTGCCTGGGATACAAGATCGGAGAGCTCCTCCATGTCTCTTTTCATGTAGTCCAGGGAGGTACGTCTCAGGTCATTTACACCAACATGGACAATGACAGTGTCATATTTGTACTTATTGTGGAGTGACCTGAGTGCATGCATTATGTGGCAGATCCTGGCACCTGACAGGCAGCTGACAGTAACTTTCTCCTTGTTTAGTCTAGTGAGTGGAACATCAGTGTGCCTGACTATAGAGTCACCTATGACTAGAGTGTTGGGTACGTTGTTATGCCTTATGGGCTGTGGTTGAGTGGCACACTGAGTTTGTGGGCTATGTGTCATTTGGGTTGTGTTGGGGGGTGGAGTTTGCTTGCGTTCATGCTTTGGATGTCCCTGATGCTTGGGCAGGTTTTTATTGAGAACCTCCGCGAATGTAGGTGTGTGTTTTGTGTTTCTATGTGTGTGTTTTGGTGGTGTAGGTTTTGAGGGACTATGTGTTGAGTGTGGTGTGGTGCAAGTGTTTACTGTCTCCTCTTGACTGTCTAGTCCAGTCTTGGGTGAAGACAGCTTTGCTTCCAGTTTGGCTATATAAGTGCATCTCTCACAGGTTGTAGTGTTGGGTGGTAGGAGGAGAGGGTTGTCTGTGTACATGAGGCAATTGCTGCATTGCCCCAAGATGCCCAGATTCATCAGGTAGACAGGAGAAATCACTGGGAGCTGACCCTTAGACATGCCTGGATAAGTGCTTATTTATTAAGTACTAAAAACTGCTTTCCACTAGACAAGTGAGGAAAGTTGAGTGCTGTAGTAATTTGCAGCTTATGTAGTGCTTACAATGAGTTCTGAACAAGTGCTGAGTTCAAAGCAACAGATTTGAGTGCTGAAACTAGAAATCTAGCTAGATTTAAGAAAAAAAAACTAAGCTAGAAGGCTTCCCTCCAACACAGAAGGGCTTGGGGGCTCAGAAGCCTACAGTCTATACCACTTAACAGGAAAGGTAGGAAACAAGCTTAACATTTTTTTTTTCTTCTGTTTCCCAGATGCTCTCTTTGTACACAGTAGGAATGCCTGAAATCAGAATATGATTTCACTGTACTCAGTTGAGTGAGCAAATGAGATGGGCCCTGTGTGTGGTATAGGCTTTTAAATGTTTCCGATTCCACCGAAAGTGTGCTCCTTGTGATTCCACAATGTATGACCTCAGCTGGGCAAATACTGTTCACGACACCAATCCAATCATAACCTCTGGACATCTGCATCCTTACCACTTCTACTTCTCATAATGGATTGAGCAGTTTGCTGGTTTTATCATAGTAGGACTTCTGGGTTAAACGCTTCTTCAACAGATTGGTTTTCACTGACCTGTTGTTCTTCACACATGGAACCAATAATTGAATACTGATTGGTAATGTGTTTCTGGTTTGTCTCAACAGAAGTCTCTGAGCAGGTGAACCAAGATATTTATCATGAGGAACATTTCTGAGATTAAAGAGTTTCAGGAAAACATCACTATTATCTCATTTTGATTTCTCTAGTAACTGCACATTCTGCCAAACCATTTGACTGCGGGTACTCACGGCTACATGTGACATGAGTTAAGCCCCATTATTCAGCAAATCTTTTAAACTGTTGGCTTGTAAGCTGCATGCCATTGTCAGAAATAACTTTGTGCGGACTACCATGTACTGCAAAATGATGCTTCATCTTAGTAATAGCAGTACTGGATGCTAGGTTAGGAAGTAAGTCAATCTAGGACCAATTGAAGTAAGAGTCTACTAACATCAAATAATGTTGATCATTCCACTTGAAGATGTCGGTGGCTACTGTCAATCAAAGTAGTTCAGGAATCTGGTTTAGCTGAAGTGGTTCTTTCTATTGATGTGGCTTAGAATTACTACACACATAAGATGAAAGTGCTCTCTCAATGTCTAGTGACATAGAAGGCCAAAATACTAGCTCTCTTGCCCCTCATTTGGTGGAGTCAGTGACCACAATGTAAGATAGTAATGTACTCTGGCTGCAAGGACATTGGAACAATTACTTTTGGACCTTTCATAATGATACCTTTGTCAGACAAAATCTCATATCTGTATGGAAAATAAGGTTGTACTTCTACAGGTAAACTAAATTGCTCTGATAGCCATCCTTGTTTGATAAAGTGGTTGAGCCTCTGTAAAACTGGATTTGTGGCTGTGTGATCTCTCAGCTCATCAAGATGTGTGGAAGAAAAATTTCTCACGTCCATGATTTCAAAATCAAGGTTCTCATTCTCATGTTGTTCAGTGGTATTTCTGGGAAATCTGGATAATGTATCAGCAAGATAAAGACATTTGCCTTTCTTGTAGACAAGACTGAAATTATACTTTTGCAATCTCAGCATCATACATTGCAGCCTGGCTGGAGCTGAATGCATAGGTTTTCTCAAGATAGTGACTAGAGGTTGGTGGTCTGTTTTGATCTGGATAAGTCTACCATAAACATAATCCTGGAAATTTGAACATGCAAACACAATTGCCAAAAGCTCTTTCTCAATTTGGGCATACTACGTCTCAGTTTGGGTAAGAGTTCTCCATGCATAGGCAATGGGTTGATCCTCTTGTAGAATGACTGCACCAAGACCAAATTTTGAAGCATCACAGGAAAGTGTAACTGGTTTGTGAACTTCATAATATCTGAGAGTTGGTGGACTAGCAATTCTCTGTTTCAGGATATGAAATGCTCCTTGATGTTGTTCTAACCAAGACCAGGATACATCTTTATGTGTTAGCTCTCTAAGCAGTGGTGAAAGTTGTCTCAAGTCTGTAATGAACTTGCACAGGTAGTTAACCATTCCAAGAAAATATTGCAGGGCTTGAACATTGTCTGGAGCTAGGATCTTGAGAATGGTTGTTTGCTTAGAAGGGTCTGGTCGTAGGCCTGTATTAGTAAATAAATGACCAACATAAATAACTTCTTTTAGCCTGAATTTCCATTTCTGTAAATTGAGCTTAAGATTCACTTGACGTGCCCTTTCTAGAACTTTTCTGAGGTTTCTGTCATGTTCAGCTTCACCAATACCTCCTATTAGTATGTCGTCTACTATACTAACACAAGGGTACCCAGAAAAATTTGCTCCATTGCAACTTGAAATACTTCACTTGCAGAATTTATCCCAAATGGCATTCTCAAAAATCTGCACCTGCCAAACGGAGTACTGAAAGTAGCGAGCAATGAGGATTTTTTTGTCAAGCTGAATTTGCCAAAATGAACTCTTTGCATCTAAGAAAGAAAAAACAGAGGCATTTTGCATCAAGGCTGCAACCTCTTCAACTGTGTGCATTGGATGATGAGGTCTTTTTACTGCTTTGTTCAAATCTTGTAGATCAATACATATTCTGATGTCATCTGAGTTTTTCTTATGATTTACCATCATGGAAGATATTCATTAACAATCGAATGAACTAAACCACTGATAAATCCAAGGCACCTCGGTGAGAGCAATAAGCGTCCCAACCACTGTATACCAAGCGGAAGACTTTATTGCAAAATGCAATGCCAATACATAAAATTACATGGATACAAGTTAAGCGCTTTCACTCATGAGCTTCTTCAGAACTAAATCCACATTAAAGTTCGCGAAACACACCCACAAACATTTCACTTGTTTAAATACTGAAATTGGCGCCAAGACACAAATTATTCCTTAAAGGTGTATCACTAGTTGCACATATTTTAAACAATCAAAATCAATACAACTTTATAATACATTAAAATTAATAAACCATTGTTTAAACATTAAAACAATGCCAAATATATGTATGTGTGATTATGAATAAATAACTGAACTGTGTAACATTAAAAACTGTTAAAATCCACTATAAAAAAGGCATTTCTTGATCATTGTTAAATATTTCTATTAAATTTATTGAATCATATAGGTTACACACATGCATACACACACATTTCGTAGGTGTATGATACAATCATGGCGTACACAAAAAATTTTTTATCCAATAGTGTGTTTTTTTCTTAATCAATAGGGTGTTTTGCCAATTATCAATAGGTTTAAACACTTATAGAATATACATTATTTTTTCAATTTAAACTGTTCCCCAGTATGTATGAACTAAGCATCTGTACATAATTTAGTATAATTTGTATGCATTGGTGTTCTGATACTCTGCCACTTTTTAGAAATATTTAACAATGATCAAGAAATGCCTTTTTTATAGTGGATTTTAACAGTTTTTAATGTTACACAGTTCAGTTATTTATTCATAACCACACATACATATATTTGGCATTGTTTTAATGTTTAAGTGATGGTTTATTAATTTTAATGTATTATTAAGTTGTATTGATTTTGATTGTTTAAAATATGTGCAACTAGCGATACACCTTTAAGGAATAATTTGTGTCTTGGCACCAATTTCAGTATTTAAACAAGTGAAATGTTTGTGGGTGTGTTTCGCGAACTTTAATGTGGATTTAGTTCTGAAGAAGCTCATATTATATGAGTGAAAGCGCTTAACTTGTATTCAAGATATTCATTAAGTTGGAGTTGCAACTGGGCAAATCACACCTTGTTGTACCATTTTATCTAGCTCGGCTTTGACTCTGTCCTGCATGCCTATTAGAACTTTATGTGCTGGCCTGATAAGTGGACTAACCTCTGGGCCTAACTTCATGAAGTACACAAATAGAAGCTTCCCTAATTTGTCTTCAAAAAGATCAGCACAGGCAGAAAAAATGTACTGGGTGAAATCAGAGTGGTCTTTTAAGTAGACTTGGTGGACTTCCTTATTAAATGAAAGCAGTCCTATTTTCAGACTGTCTCTGAGCCCTAATAATGACTGGATGTGCCTCTTGACCACATAGAATAATAAGTCATAGCATCTCCCAGCAGAGTAACATGAAAGCACTACTGAGCCTTCAGTCTGAATTTCTTCACCTCCATAAGCAACAAGTTTCACACACCTTGCCAAATCAAGACTTTCACCATGACATACTCTAGCAAATGTTTCTGCTGACATAACATTGCACTTGGAACCTGTGTCGACTTTGAGCTCTATGGGTTTTTCATTTATCCAAACAGTACAAAATACTTCTTTCTTTGCCCTTAAATCTACTGCAATAACTGTTTCATGAAGCACTGACACACCATCAGCATAAAGAGTAGGGTTGCAGCTTTCTAATTGATCAGCTCATTTCTTAAAATGTTCCCTTTTAATAAAAGAATGCAGGCCTTTTGATTTACAAAACCTTTTGAAATGATTCTATTTATTGCATTTGTGGAATTACTAACCAAAAGCTAAACATTTTTCACTTTTAGATTCATGACTTCCACCATAGTTACAACAGTTTGCAATGAAACTAGATTGGGGCCCATGTTTTCAGTTTGCTGACTCACTCTTATGCTTCACTGAGACTATGCGATCTCTGGAATTTGCTAGAAAGTTCTGGGGTTTATCAGTGAGTGCTGCAGGGGTTACAGTTGCTGCCATGTGCTTGGGCTTGTTTCTTTTAACTACGTGCTGCATACTATCAACATGAGCTTTATCATTGTGCCTTCTAGAGCTATTCTCATTTGTAAGCATATCTGTGTGCTTTTCTGTGAGCTCATATATCTGACAAATCTCAGTGGCCTTATTCAAAGTTAAATCACTGTCACAAAGCAAAATCTTTCTCACAGCATCATCTTTAATACCACACACATATGTCTTTTATCAACTCATCCCTTAAATCATCATATTTCCACGTTTTAGCCTTATTTCTCAGGTCAGTTATATATGCTGAAAAAGTTTTAACAGGATTTTGATCCCTTGTGTAAAATAAGTGCCTTTTCATTGTAACATTTGTCTGGGGGGCTACGCATTTCTATAAATTTCCATTTCAAGCACTCAGGGTCCTCCCTTGGCTCGGCCTGTACAACAATATAACAGTTTCCCCCTCTCCTGTATAGATAGTAGGTGCATACACAAATGAACATTCCCTTTCTATGGCTTCTGACCCAGCTAAATTAAGTAGAGTAAATGCCTTTGTACGGTCATCTTTATCAGAAAATGCAGACTGAATGAAAATGTTATACTCATGCTAAAACACTCTCCAGTTCTCTGCAATATTACTATCAAACACAAGTTGCAGTGGGTTTTTGAAATCTGTCTGCCTTGCCCACAAAGTATACACAAACACACTGAAAATATGACCCTTGTAATTATGTATGAATTAACTATTCTGTGAGCTTGTAATAACATTCAAATGCACAATAAACTCTGAAATACTGTACTTTGAGAAATACGCTCTGTATGGCTATATTCTGTGAAATAACTTCACTGTATTACTGCACAAACATGCAAACACTTTATATACTTCTGATAACTCAGATTTTGATTAATAAGAAAAATACAGTTTCACTAAGCACGTATTGAAAAATGGGATTGTTTCCTCTTATTTTATTCATTTTATGTAATTCGGACTTTATTTCAAACATTTTCCGTAACAATTCAAATATTTTTATCAATATCGTACATATCGGTTTATACGAATACCATTTAGAATATTCTGTATGCCTCGTTTCATATTTTGCTAATAAGAAATAGTGCTGAGCATGTTTAATACCTGAAATTTGTTTTTGACTTGCTTTGTGAAGTACACGTATAGTAGGGCCGATTCACCCTTATATATTCCTCCAGTTCCAACCAAGTGCTTTAAGTTGTTTTAGCCATGCCGCCTCTAACACCATGCCCTTCAGACACTTCACTTCTGGTACCATGTCCTTTTAGACATGCCACTTCAGGCACCATGCCACTCGTTCTTCTCTAAGATAGATGACAAGAAGGTGGGGTATTTCATTTAGATGCTTTAATACATAAAAACACATCAGGATGGATAGCAGCATCATAAAATACAAATGAACTAGTTAACAGACAGACCATATATACATGCTGTGATGCCCATGCCCTGGCCCAGCAATCAAGGAGCCTCAATCCTCACCACTAACACCAGAGAGGGCGTCTCATATATGAGGAAAGGATAACAAATACACAGGGTAAAGTGCAATTTCCCTTAAGAGCACACAGAGATCACAGTCAGTCTGGGGCTTGTTGCTCCCTTGCTCCCCAGGTCCCAATAAGACTCCCCACTGGCACAGCTACAGGGTCCAGATCTCAACCAAGCTGGGCAAGCTAAAATCTCCAGCACCCTATCTGCCCAACCAGTGCTTCGTGTCCCTGCTCAAGTAGCTGATACACACACACTTTGAGATAAGAGTTTACACAACCATGCAGACACTTCTAGGGAAGGCTGGCACAGGTTCTCCAGCTGTGCCCCTATTACCCAGACTATATGGTAGTAATTACTGCCACCACCCAGCTAATATTATCAGCTACCCAAAGGCCCTTAAAAGGGTGTCCAATTATTACTGTGTAATATTATTATCTAATTGGTAAGTGTGACTAATCAGTCAAGGCTTATTAGAGTGACTCTGTACAATAAACTCTATAAATAGGAAATGTACTCTAGAGCTTAACTTATCTCTACACAAACCAGCCACGGTTAAAAGGTTTTAAAATATTTAATAAAAAATAATTAAAACCACAAGACAATACTTTATACTACACAGTCAGTGCTAGTCAAGAGAGTTCATAGATCACACAGAAATACTTAAAATACAGTTCTGACTTCACAGATAAACACTTAGTCTAAACTTTCTAATTCCTAGCTACTTCTTGGAGAAAACACAGTTCTAACATACTACTTACATAAAGAGAACATAAGGCAGTGCTAAGTTGGATGTCCAAGGCAAAAATGCTTAATAATCTCTGGTTCTCACGGTTTAAATTGAAACTGCAGTTCTGATAAAACATTACATCATCTTTTACACTTTCCTGGTGATCCCAGGCTGACAGAAAGTGCATTTACATTCTTTTACACTTAGAGCAATAAAGGACATTCTACATGTAAATTCTGGTAATTAACTTTAGCCTTAAAACAATAGGCAGGATGCCTACTCCAGACTCATCAACTCCAAATTCTAACTTCAAAGGAACAGACATAAAATAATTTTAATTTCAAAGGGCCAACAAGAAATGCTTGACTTAGCTTTCTTTACAGCAGAGGGCAATGTTGCCACATTGTTTTAAATTCAACATTTCACATTTACAAATGATAGAATTATCTGCACAATTCTATTTGGCTAGGCTGGCAGCCTTCACTCATCGCTACCAGTCTTCACCCCCCCCCCAGAGAACTCAAGGTAGTTTTTCAAGTGACCATTGAGAAATGGCACTTGAGATGGTTAGGTCTATCGGAGTATACCTATCCCATTCCCTGTCTTGAGAGCCCATCTGCATTGGCATTGCTACTCCTACTGTGGTGCTGCACTGACATATCATATGCTTACAACCCCAGGCTCCATCCTAGTAACTTGGCATTTTGCTGACTATCTCTGTTTAACTATGTTAGAGGGCTGTGATCTGTCATAACAGTGAATTTCCTTCCATACAGATAAGGCTGAAGTTTCTGCAATGCCCACACTATGGCTAGACATCCTTTTCTACAGCTGCATAGCATTCCTCCCTGGGTTGGAGCCTATGACTGAGATAAACCACTGGGTGCTCTTCTCCCTCTGAAGAAATCTGGCTAAGTACAACCCCACACCATGGTTTGAAGCATCCACCTGCACAACATTTTTTTGCTGTAATCTGGACTGGCTAAAACAGGGGGTCCTCCCAAAGCTTCTTTAAACTTCTGGAATGCTTGCTCACATGCTGGGGTCCACACTACCTTATCTGGCCTGTTCTTCCTTGTCAGGTCTGTGAGGGGAGCAGCTATGGTATTATAACTGGGGACAAACTTTCTGTAGTACCCTGCTGTCCCTAAAAATACCCTCACCTGCTTTTTAGTAACAGGTGCAGGTCATGCCTGAATGGCTTCTACTTTGGCAGGTTCTGGCCTTATCTTACCACTCCCCAATCTATGTCCTAGGTAGGAGACCTCTGCCATACCCACCTGACATTTGCTCAGCTTAATGGTCAACCCTGCCCTCTGTAGTCTGCACAGCACCTCCCTGACATGCTGAAGGTGCTCTGGCCAGGAATGGATGTAGATGGCAATATCATCTAGGTAAGCAAGGGCAAACCCTCCTGCTCCTGCTAGGATATTATCTACCAGCCTCTGGAAAGTCGCTGGGGCAATCTTCATCCCAAAGAGCATCTTTGTGAACTCATACAAGCCAAAAGGAGTCACAAAGGCTGACTTCTCTCTAGCACTGGGAGTCAAGGGCACCTGCCAGTAACCCTCGGTAAGATCAATGGTTGTAAGATACTTAGCCCCACCCAGCTGCTCTAGGGCCTCATCTGTCCTATGCATGGGGTAAGCATCCATCTCTGTGTGACTATTTAATTTCCTGTAGTCCATACAGAACCTGGTGCTGCCATCCTTCTTTGGCACCAGCACCACTGGGGAGGCCCAGGGACTGTTGGACTCTTAAATCACCCCTAGTTCCAACATCTCCTGTACCTCCTCCCTCAGAGTTTGTTTTACTCTCTCAGGCACCCTATAAGGGGCCTGCCTAATAGGCCTTTGGGGTCCTGTATCCACTTGTGCTGCACCAGGTGGGTGCACCCTGGTTTCCCAGTGAACATGTCCCCCAAATTCCTGCAACACTGCTTGGATTTCTCGAACCTGGGTAGGAGATAGCTGCTGGGCCATTACTACCCCTTCCACTGTGGTGTCAGCCCGAGCCTCACTGAGGAGATCAGTCCCCAGATCTCCCTCAGACTCCTCCTGCAATCCACTGCAAATGCTCAGCACAAGGGCCTCCCTATCATGGTAAGGTTTCATCATATTAACATGGTACAATTTGTGTCCCAGCCTTCTGCCTAGCAGTTCCACCATGTAGTTAACATCACTTACCTTTCTTATCACCTTGTAGGGTCCCTCCCAAGCTGCTTGCAGTTTGTTGTGTCTAACAGGAATGAGAATCATTACCTGCTGCTCCACAGCATACTCTCTAGCTCGAGCTTTCCTGTCATACCACACATTTTTCAGTTGTTGGGCTTCTGCCAGGTTCTCCTGGGCCAAGCCCATATGTTCCCTGAGCCTTGTCCTGAGGTTGAGGATGTATGCCACAACAGACTCCTTGTGAGACTCGCACTCACCTTCCCACTTATCTCAAATTAAATCTAGAGGTCCCCTCGCCCTATGCCCACACAGCAACTCAAAGGGTAAAAAACCTGTGGATTCCTGGGGAACCTCTCTGTAAGCAAACAACATATGGGGCAAATATTTGTCCCACTCCCTCTTAAACTGATCTGCAAATGCCCGTAGCATGGACTTGATTGTAGAGTTTAACCTCTCAACAAGACTATTAGTCTGAGGATGGTAGAGGTGGTCTTCATGTGCTTTACCTGACAGGACATCCACTGACAAGCCACCAGGTCTGACATGAAATCGGCACCTCTGTCAGTCAGTATTTATTTTGGGAAACCTACCCTGCTGAAAATCTCTAACAAAGCATTTGCCACCTTTTCTGCCTCAATGGAGGACAAAGTCACTGCCTCAGGGTATCGTGTAGCATAATCTACTACCACTAGGATATACTTTTTCCCTGTGGAACTTAGGGTACTCAGAGGACCCACAATATCCATAGCTACCCTCTGAAATGGCTCCTCAATCGCAGGCAAAGGCATCAAAGGAGCTCTCACCTTGTCTCCTGCCTTGCCTACCTTTTGGCACTGCTCACAGGTCCTGCAGTACCCTGTTGCATCTCTTGAAATTCTAGGCCAATAGAAGTTCTGCATAATACATCTCTTTGTACGTTTTATGCCCATATTACCTGCAAAGGGAATATCATGGGCTATGGCTAGAAGAGCCAGACGGTAAGCTCTAGGCACTACCAACTGCTGTACTCTCTCACCTTCCAGCTCTCCCTCAGAGGTCCACTCTTTGTATAGTAACCCTTTGTCCCAGTATACAGATTCCCCTTTCCTTGAGAATCATGTGTCTCCTTAGCTACCTGCCTCAGGCCTTGCAATGTAGGATCTGAGAGCTGAGCCTGTCTCAACTCTCTCCTTGTAACCATTCCCAGTTTCCCTTCCATAGGAATTCTCTCATCCTCTGACAGTGGTGCCTCATTGTCAGCCTGGGTACTACTACTCACCTCTCCCTTTGCAGTCACTGTCCAAGGGACCATCAGTACCCTCAAGCAGCTGTGGCTCACCTTCAGTCTCACTGCTACAGTGTAGCTCCCTCCCTGAAGTAACAACCTCACCAGTCCTGGCTGCAAGTATGCAGTCTGTCTGGGTCTCCCCCAGGCTACCAGACCCACATGCTTGTCTCCTAGCCTGACTACGTGTAACTGCATAAGCACATGGTACTGCCTTATCCAAATCCTTCCCTATCAGGACATCTGTAGGATGATAGTTCGGTACACCTGTTGTCTCAAGACAACCTACTATTGGCATTTTGTCTTTCCCACTTATTGGCTCCCTCACTTTTGGTTCCCCACCTTGCCTCTGTGGACACCTGAATGCCACATGGCCCTACTGGTTGCATTCAAAACATTTAACCTAGCTCCTGGACGTGTACCTGGACTAGTGGCTTTCCCTGCTACTGGCAGATTCTGTTGGGGCAGTCTGTGATGCCCACATAAGCAGCACTTGGGGTCCCCTTCCTGTGCAGGGCTGCCCTGCTTGCCAGGTATAGGTCTCCCTTCTTCTTCAACTCAGCTGATTGCATTTAAAACATTTAACCCTGGGACTTGGATGTGTACCTGGACTAGTGGCTTCCCCTGCTACTGGCAGATTCTGTTGGGGCAGTCAGGGCTGCCCACCATGGGTTCCTTTAGACCCATGAGAAGCACTGGGTGTCCCTTTCCTGTGCAGTGATGCCGTGTTTGCTAGGTATAGGTCTCCCTTTTTCCCCATGCATCTGAAGTAGCACATTGTCTATCAGCTAACCAGATCCTCATGTCCACAGACAAAGTGCTAAGGGCTTACTCCCTCACCAAAAGGTGTGCCAGCCCTTCAAAAGTGGTGACCTGACATCCACTCACCCACCTATGGAAATAAGTGCTCAGTTCAGCAACATATTCACACACACTTTCATCTGCCTTGCATCTATGCTCAAGAAACTTGTTCTTATACGTTTCAGGTGTTAGCTTAAACAGTTCTAAAAGACATTTCTTTACAGCAGTATAATCAAAACATGCAACATTCAACATTTTAGATAGTGCAGTTACAGCTTTACCATGGACTAAGGGGGTCAGGAACCATACCCAGAGCCCTTGGTCAACTTCATATTGTTTACATACCCTCTCAAACATATGAATGAAACTATAAAAATTATCCCCCTCTTTAAACTGCAGAAGACATTTACTGACATTTTGTGCTTCTGGGGTCCAGTTACTCCCTTCCCTATTACCTCCATGACTCTGGCGAAGAGTCAGCATCTCCTTCTCATGCTGCCTCTGTCTTTCCTTTTCCTCAGCTTCCAGACATAACAGTTTCTCATTTCCTCAGCCTGTAGACTCCTCAGTCTCTCAGCTGCTTCGAATTCCAAACGCCTGGCCTCCAGCTCAAGTCTCTTTAACTCCAGCTGGATTTTTAAGTCCACTGCAGAACGGTTGCGCTGTCCATTCGCTGAGGGAATTATATCTCCAGTGCCAGTCTGATTGTCCTCCTGGTTGCTGTTTTCTGATGCAGCTGTACCCAAGGCTGCAATCAGATCTGCCTTAGTCAGGTTTCCATGCACCAGTCCACTAGCTTGGCACATCTCCACCAGCTGGCTCCTTCTCAGCTTTCCATACACCTCTGATGACATGCTGCCTGCTCACCCTGACTAACTAAGCTAACAAAAGAAATAAAACAATTGTGACACACACACACACACACACACACACACACACACACACACACACACACACACACACACACACACACACACACACTTTGAGATAAGAGTTTACACAACCACACAGACACTTCTGGGGAAGGCTGGCACAGGTTCTCCAGCTGTGCCCCTTTTACCCAGCTATACGGCAGTAATTACTGCCACCACCCAGCTAATATTATCAGCTACCCAAAGGCCCTTAAATTGGTGTCCAATT
Organism: Protopterus annectens; assembly: GCF_019279795.1. Taxonomy (NCBI): domain Eukaryota; kingdom Metazoa; phylum Chordata; order Ceratodontiformes; family Protopteridae; genus Protopterus; species Protopterus annectens. The sequence continues at coordinate 426,891,760 of NC_056737.1, forward strand.
ATTACTGTGCAATATTATTATCCAATTGGTAAGTGTGACTAATCAGTCAAGGCTTATTAGAGTGGCTTTGTACAATAAACTCTATAAATATGCAATGTACTCTAGAGCTTATCTCCACACAAACCAGCCACAGTTAAAATGTTTTAAAATATTCAATAATAAATAATAAATAATTAAAACCACAAGACGATACTTTCTACTACACAGTCAGTGCTAGTCAAGAGAGTTCAGAGATCACACAGAAATACTTAAAATAAATCAGTAGTACAGTTCTAACATCACAGAAAAACACTTAGTCTAAACTTTCTAATTCCTAGCTACTTCTAGGAGAAAACACAGTTCTAACATACCACTTACATAAAGAGAGCATAAGGCAGTGCTGAGTTGGATGTTCAAGGCAAAAATGCTTAATAATCTCTGGTTCTCACTGTTTAAATTGAAACTGCAGTTCTGATAAAACATTACATCATCTTTTACACTTTCCTGGTGTTCCCAGGCTGACAGAAAGTGAATTTACATTCTTTTACACTTAGAGCAATAAAGGACATTGCACATGTAAATTCTGGTCATTAACTTTAGCCTTAAAACAATAGGCAGGATGCTTACTCCAGACTCATCGACTCCAGATTCTAACTTCACAGGAACAGACATAAAGTAATTTTAATTTCAAAGGACCAACAAGAAATGCTTGATATAGCTTTCTTTACAGCAGAGGGCAATGTTGCCACATTGTTTTAAATTCAACATTTCACATTTACAAATGATAGAATTGATAATTCTATCTGGCTAGGCTGGCAGCCTTCTCCCATCTCTACCAGTCTTCACACATGCATGCTTACATCTCAACAACTTACTACAAAATGGCAGTCAGGATTGCACGTGCTCAGTATTTATAAGCTTGTGCAAACCCTTAGATAGCTTCTTAAAGGTACATACACACACATTAATCTACACTTTCTGGGTTACAACTTTCTGGTTTAAAAGCCCGCAATTGCGCTTGTTTCCTGCCTTTCCTGTAACTAGTCTAGTCCAGGTACAGATTTGCTGTATCCAGGACTGTTGGTAAGCTTCTGCGCCCCCCAAGTCTTTGTGTTTTGGAGGGAAGCCTTCTAGCTTATCAGTGGGAGTGGTAAGCACTAGGTAGCCTGTCTACCACAAGAGGAGTGGTTTCTGGCCCAGAAATTGTAGTTTATTGGCCGTTTGGGCATTTTTTCCATCTCTTTCAACTTTCTGGTTTAAAAGCCCACATTTGCACTTGTTCCCCACCTTTCCTGTAACTAGTCTAGTCCAGGTACAGATTTGCTGTATCCAGGACTGTTTGTAAGAGTCTGAGCTGCCCCAAGCCTTTCTGTGTTGGAGGGAAGCTTTCTAGCTTATCAGTGGGAGTGGTAAGTACTAGGTAGCCTATCTACAACAACAGGAGTGGTTTCTGGCCCAGAAATTGTAGTTTATTGACCATTTGGGCAGTTTTTCCATCTATTTCAACTTTCTGGTTTAAAAGCCCACATCTGCGCTTGTTTCCCACCTTTCCTGTAAATAATCTAGTCCAGGTACAGATTTGCTGTATCCAGGACTGTTTGTAAGCTTCCGAGCACTGCCAAAGTCTGCTCTTCATATTTTCCCTTAGATCTGCTAGTTCTATCCTCACCTGCATTTTTACTAGCTTGTTAGTTTAGCACTTTATCAGACTTCTTGTAGCAATTATTGTAGTACACAAAAGTGCTACCAGCACTGAACGTTTTACAAGGAAACAGCTCCAGCACCTATTAATGCCCACCCCTCCAGGCATGTCTAAATGTCATTTCCCTGTGCTTTCTCCCATTAACCTGTTGAACTTGAGCATCCTGAGGCAATGTAGCAACTGCCTCATGTACACTGACAGCTCTCTCCTCTTACCCCCCAACACTCAGACTTGTCAGAGATGCACTTACATATCCAAATTGGAACCCACGCACTCTCCAGTCAAGACTGGAATAGCTGGTCAAGAGGAGAAGATCAACACTTGCACCACACCACATGGAACACATAGCCCTCGAGAACACACACCAGCATTGCCTTCACATAAAAACACAAACCACACATCCACCTTTGTGGAGGCTCTCAATAAAAATCTAACCAAACAGCAGACACCTCCAAGGAGAAACGCACTTGACCACCGCAACTCAACACTGATCATGAGATACATAACTCTCCTAAACAGTGTGACACTCAACCAAAGCCCCTGAGGCAAAACAGCATGCCCAACACACTAGTCATAGATGACTCGATAGTGAGGCACACTGATGTCCCACTCAGTAGGTTGAATAAGGAGAAAGTAACAGTCAGCTGCCTGTCATGTGCCAGGATCCACCACATTCATTGTTATTGCTCCCCTCTACTCGTCACTCATTAGACCCATTATAGAGTACAACGCCCCTTTTGGAATGTACCTCATAGGACATCTGCAGCAGCTGGAAAGGCCACAAAAGTACCTCACAAAGAGGATTACTGGCCTCAAACAAATACCCTACACTGACCGCCTCAAAAAACTCCAGCTTTTCTCCGTAGCATATTGCCTACTCCGAGGCAATCTCTGCCTAACATATAAAGCTATGTCAAACCCAGAGCTGTTGGACATGCTACACCTAAAGAAATCCCAATCCCTCCGAGCCACACGCTCTAGGGACCTAAACCTTGTCACCACAATAAACAGGACATGCTGGAGGGATAGATTCCTGTCCCAGAGACTTCCTATACTCTGGAACAAGCTACCCATCTATGTCAAGCAAAGTTCTTCATTAGCACTCTTCAAGAAAAATCTTGATGAGTGGATGGGAAATAGGAAATATATCCCGGGGATCACTTTTGTGTCTCTGCTGGACAGTGGCACAGGAAAATAACTTTCTTGGGTGGCATAAGCTATGGAACCTTGCTGGCTAGGCTTACCTAGGCCCTTGGGCTGATAGCCTAGTACCTACCTATGAACATAACGCACGCACTCAGGTCCCTCAACAACAGGTACAAATATAACTCGGTCATTGTACATGTGGGTGTGAATGACCTGAGATGTACCTCCCTGGACTACATGAAAAGAGACATGGAGGAGCTCTCGGATTATGCAGCCCAGGTGGTTATGCCTTAGCCCTGAGCAGCATCCTACCATCACCCAGAATGATACCACAGTACAAGCAGAAAATGATTGATTTCAACAATTGGCTAAGTTTCTGGTGTCATTCTATGGGGATCTATTATCTGTCTGCCTGTGATGACATGACTGACAGACCTCGATGCTTTGCCAGAGATGGCCTGCATCTGTCACTCCTGGGCTTCTGGATACTGGCCAAGGCTCTTGCCACCCCTATAGTGCCTTTTTTAGATGGTGTTCCAAAGACCAAATTACCACTGTAACAGCTACACACAAATGCAGTTTGAGGGTCATGCTGCTCAGCACTAGAAGTCTAAATCTTAAAATGCACTTGCTCAAAGTACTCCTTAAAATGGAGAACACCGACATTTGTGCTGTAACATAGACCTGCTTCAAGGCACCAGAAAGCACCCCTGCACTACCAAGCTATAACTCATTCCACACCTTTCGGCCCCAGAACTTGGACCTAAGCTCCAAAGACGGTGGTGTTTCCATATTCATAAAGGATGCGCACACATTCAGACTGGTAGCCCAACATAATGCATCTGAGATACTTCAGGTGCAACTAACACTGGGTACGACAGCGATTCAGGCCGTAGCCTGCTATAGGTCCCCAACCGTGTCCTAAGATTCACACTCCACATTCCTAAGCATTCTGGAGAATATTAACGGTCCAACCTAACACTCTCATACTGGGCGACTTCAACTACTCCTCCATTAACTAGGAAAACTATTCATGTACCAATAAATTTGCCCAACTCTTTCTGGAATTCATTAATTCCAATGCCCTGTACCAGCTCGTTCTTACCCCCACTAGAGGTAGCAACATCCATGACCTGGTCATTATTAACATGGGTGACATTGCTCTACACCAATCGTCAACTCTTCCCTGGTTAGATCCGACTACAAGCTAATCACCTTGGAAATCTACATCCCTCCCACCCCCCCAACAAAGGTAACCACCATGAAAAACTTCTCCAAAGCTAACTTTTGGCTCCTAAAAACAGAGGTGGCTAACTTCATGGCACCCATGCAAATGGAGAATAGTTGCATGACTGCCAAATCATACACCAATGCACTGTAAGAACATGTACACAAATGCATGGATCTCGCCATACCCAATTGAAATAAGGCGCTCTCCTCAAAAAAAAAGGAACCCAATCTGGTGGTCCCCTGCCATAAACAAACTCTACAACAGAAGGAGGAAACTGATGCAGAATAAGGTGAAGTCCCAAGACTGGAAAAACTCCCTTAGCCTCAACAAAAGGTTGAGATCCCTCATCAAATCCTCTAAAGCTAGCTAGGCTATGAAAACAGAATTGCAGCAGATAGTAAAGACAGCCACAAGGCCTTCTACAGTTATGTAAAGAATCTCCATGGCAGTACCCAGATCTGCTCTGAGCTACTGCACAATGGTACCTCCTATACCGAGCCAACAGATATTGCAAATATACTGGCGGACAGATTCATTGCTAACTTTACCCCCCCAGACCAATCACAATACCAGTAGATTGCCAGGCACCTAATATTACTGCTGCACAGGTTAAAACAGCCCTGCCCAAGGCCAAGAATACAGCTTCTATGGGACTTGCCAGTATCCCTGGCTGTGTTCTACATGAACTACAGAGTGAACTGGCACCTCACCTGTGTGCCCTGTTCAATCACAGCCTCACCTCAGGCTTTATCCCTACTGAATGGCACACTGCTACAGTCATCCCTCTCTACAAAGGAGGAGTGACTACAGACCCTGGGAACTAACGCCCCATTAGCCTGACGAGTCTGATATGGAAAGCATCATCATGGACCTAATAAACAAGGATATAGGGAATCTCCAAACTCTGGATCCTACACAGCTTGGTTTTGTGAAGGGTAGATCATGCCTGCTCAACTTGGTCGACTTCTTTCAGTCAGTCACCAGAGCTGTGGATGAAGGTAAGGTGGTTCATACAGCCTACCTTGATGTAGCCAAGGCCTTTGATACCATTCCCCAGTCAGGAATCATATAAATACTTACTAAGCTAAGCATCAACCCCTATATCACTAGGTGGGTTACAAACTGGCTCACAGATAGAACCCACAGTGTGAAAGTAGCTGACTCCAAGTCAGACTACCCACTAGTCACAAGTGGAATGACAAGGCTCGGTCCTGGGTCCTCTCCTGTTTGGTATCTACTTCTCTGAAGTCCAGGCCAACACGAAGGGACTCTGGCTGACAAATTTCGTAGATGAGTGCAAGTTGGGAGCTATTATTAACTCCCCAAGTGATGTTGACATACTGCAGAAAGGTCTCAATGAGACCAATGACTGGTGTCAGAACGAAAAACTTGGATCCCTTGAATTACCACACTGATGGTAGTCCACTGAACATAGAAGGCATTATAAGAGATCTGGGAACACAGGTTGACAGCAACCTCTCTTTTGACCACCACATTGCCACTGTGGTCAGAAAGTCCTTCTATGTGGCAAATCTCATTAGAAAGGGTTTTGCATCCAGGAAGAAAGAGATCATTGTCTCCCTCTACTCTTCCCTCATTAGGCCAATCATCGAGTACAATGCCCCATTTGGCATGTACCTCACTAGACACCTGCAACAACTGGAGAGGCTGCAAAAGTACCTCACAAAGAGGATCCTAGGCCTTAAACACTTGTCCTATATGGACAGACTAAAAAAACTCCAACTATTCTCTGTCTCATATCGTCTACTTAGAGGCGATCTCTGCTTGACTTACAAAGCAATGTCTGACCCAGCTCTGTTAGAAATGCAACATTTAATGAAATCCCAATCACTCTGCACCACACGCTCCAGAGACCTCAACCTCATTACCACAATCAACAGAACATGCTGGAGGGACAGGTTCATAACCCAGAGACTGCCCATGCTATGGAATAGACTTCTCATACATGTCAAGCAGAGCACCTCACTGGCCTTCTTCAAGAGAAATCTTGATGAGTGGATGGGAAATAGAAAATTCACCCCAGAGATCACTCCAGTGGCTCTACTCGACAGAGGCACTAGGAACTACGGTTGTGTAAGGATGCCAGGGTAATCCTATGGGCTAGGCTTGTAAAGGCTCCAGGGCCATTAGCCTAGTACACACCTAGGAACTTAGCATACTGTAAAACAAGCCATGAGACACACACACACACACACACACACACACACACACACACACACACACACACACACACACAAACACACAAATGAGGGCCATTCAAGAAATAAAAGAAGCAGTCCTGTTACAGAAGGTATACAAAAAAACAGTGACTGACACTAATTCCATTATGTGTTAATGGCATGGGAATACACCACTTCCTTATGTCTAGCATGACTCATATAAAGTAGACTTGAAATGGATTATGGGAAAGAGAAAGGCTTGAAGGAAAAACAAACTCACGTTGATATGTGAAGCCCCATTGGCAACCACTTTGCAGAAAACATAAAAATTCTATAAGCTGGAGTGATTTTTGAGGTGTTAAAATAGCTCAGAAAAGAAAAATAGTGTGAAAAAATAGATTTTTTTTAGTTCTATGGTGTTTTCCTTCAACACAAGGCAGCACTCATCTGTCTGGAATGAGAATGATAGCACTACAATAAAAAGGATTTTATTTAAACAAACTACACCTGAGATTTATTCTTCAAAAAGAACTTTGCCAGAAATTGATAACCATACTTTTGATTAAAATTTTACAGATTGCAGCAGGTTAGAATCCAAATAACCAACCCTAGAGGCTGCGCACGTCTTGACGTTTTTGGCTTGATTATCCACCCTCCAATAACACAGAAGGTGAGCATACTTTTCAACCACCCCTGATTTTCAGGGATGTCTCTGATTTTGACTCAGATTTTAGCTCTGTCCCCCTTAAAACTGGTGACGTTTGGAGAAAAGGTGGTGACATACATAATAAATAATGAAGATAATTAGTGTTATAAACTATTACTTCAATACATATATATATATATATATATATATATATATATATATATATATTTGGAGCTAGGTCATAAGATCGACAGCTCATATGACTGAAACTCATTTCATCGACAGCTCATTTGGCTGACAAAAAGTATAGGTGAATGTGGGGGGCTGTGCCCCCCACACACCCCCAACTATATATAACAACTCCACAGTCGCACAACAGTGGGGAGGGGGGCAAATCCCAGGTTTTTGCCTTAAATACTTTTTGTCAGCCAAATGAGCTGTCGACCAAATGTGTTTCAGTCATATGAGCTGTCGATCTTATGACCTAGACCCATATATATATATATATATATATATATATATATATATATATATACACACACACACACATACATACATGGGTCTACTTTGTTTTGCTGAATCTCATTTCACCCCGACCATTTCGCTGAAAACTCATTTCACTGAACTGCAGTTAGTATATATGGCACTGTGTAGAGTACTATAAGCCAAGTAAAATGTATGCCCTTTTCCCACTGTACTACAATCCTGGAGTTAGTTGTTTATACTCCTAGCGTTCAGTAGCATGACCTTTAATTTATGTTTTCATGAAATTTTCATGTTGGTAGTTTTGACTTCATGGCATGGTCTAAAAAAAGGCATTATATGGGAGACTGACGCCGAAGGGATACATATGCATGCCATCTCTGGCAAAGTATCGTGGCTTGTCATCCCAGGCTGTCAGGTACTGGATCCCCTTTCAGACACCAGAACTACGGCAATTGTTAGTCATTTTCTGTTTGTATTGAGGCATCATTTTATTTAATTATTTGTAGTTTAATGCTTTTATTTCATTATTGTAGTTGAATATTTTTACTTTCAAGTTTTAGGCTAGCTACCGGTTGCTTCTGAAAAGAGGGCACCAATGCTATATGTGGGCGGGCTGCTTGTCTTAGTAAATGGCAACAAGCTGGGCTTACTGCACTTTAATACAACGCAGTCTCAGACGTCTTGAAAATGGACAACAGCAACTAGGGTAATAATGTTACACTCGGGTACTCACTCGTATATTAATAGTGATCACCCGAACAAGTCCTGCCCAGAAATATTACCGAAATTTTGAAATAACATTTGCGTCTGTGCCTGCGTGCTCCCGAGGATAATAGAGTACAGTCTTCCCCCTGACTTGCGTTTGCCATGCGTCAGCGACTGCCCACCCCCAGATTCCTGAAGATAATCAGTAGACGTCGGCAATATAATGAGGCAATTCAGCAGTACAAATAATAAAAAAAAAGTCGGTGTTAAATTTTAATCACGTGTCGCAGAAGGAGCAAATATCATTTCCGCTGATAGAGACCAACCAGTGGTGTAACTATGGAGGACAAGTCAACCTTTACTAATGTTTACGGAAATAAAATTTCATTGAAATGTGAGAGCCATTCTGCGCTTTGTCAAGAGTTTACAGTTACCTCTCCGAAACTGTCTCTGCACAGTGTCACTACCTGTACGTGTATCGTGTGGGTCTTCGCCTATGCTGTGTTTTATTGTACGCAGGTTAGAGGAACAATCTTATATGTAAAATGGGCAGACATTTTAGTGACTGTGGCAAAGATGTAAGAAAAGGCGACTTATGTTTAAAATCTGGTTCAGTCTTTGTTAAACACTGAAAAAAAATCCGAGTTTCCTGAGCTGGGAGGGATTTAATGTAGAAGAACAGCAAATAGAGAGATCACAAACCTAATGATGAAGATGCCATGTGTGCATAGTGATTTACTGTTACCCCGTAGTCTTGACTAAGTGCCCCGACTTTGCCTTAAGAGTCTCCTGTGCTCCTTATAAAAAAACGTGTTTGTATCTAAACAACGAGATGGGTGATCAGAAAATTGCCGAATATTACAGTTAACGTGCTGCAAGCATGTGTGCACACATCCTCTAATTTCATTAGTTTTTTCTAAATGACGAAATATCAATAGTTAAAAGTGGCCCTGGTGTTTGAATTTGATTCCTTTTAATTTTTGAGCCCTATGGAGCAAGCCAAAAGCAGCAATTGGTGCCTCTGTGCCATCCCAGAAACTGAGAGTCACTCCTGACTTAATCTGAAACCCTCCAGTTGCCTGAGAGGCGAACGAGGAATTACAGTGTAACGCCATACTCATGGCCATAAGCATTTTTATACATGTCCTACCCGTTTTGCACTCTAGTGCCTTTGATGCAATGACACAAGGTTGCTACAGCCGAGAATGTCTGTGCTTGCCTCCAGGGCTGGTGTTAGCATTTTGGGGGGCCCCAGCAAATGTCAAGTTGGGATCCCGTAGGGCACTTCCAGGCTGTCACCGTATCACTGCCACCCCTTCTAAGCAACTTTTGTTCATACAAAGTTTTAGCTATAGTATGCACAAACAGACTTGTAGCTACAATGCGCTTACATTAGAACAGTCTTGTGTACCACACTATATTGGCCCAACTCACAAAGGGACATTCACAGTTATTGACATTTAGTTGCAACAATGATGTATTATAACAACTTTATCTATACGTCTGAACTTGGGTGAAATGGTGCCCTAGGCATAGCCTACTGTTTCAATGCCCAAAACCCCACACTCACCCTCCATTCCTCCTCTCTCTTTTTTTCCCATCTTTCGCACCCCATATCATACAAATTACTTTTTTCTTCCTTTTCTCACATGTTGTCTTATTCATCAGCTTTTTCTAGAAGCCATAACTTTCAATATGTTCTGAAGTACATTTATGTGTGTTTGTATATAACTCATATCTCAAAGTGTGTGTATATCATCTACGTGGATGGGGACATGAAACACTAGTTGGACAGAGAGGGTGCTGGTGGTTTTAGCTTGACCACTAGACGAAGACCTGTATCCTATAGCTGTGCCATAGGGGAGTCTTATTGGGGATCTGGAGAGAAAGGGAGAAACCAGTCCCGGACTGACTGTTATCGATGTGTGCTCTTAAGGGAAATTGTGCTTTACTGTGTGTGTATTTGTTATCCTTCCCAATGTGTATGCCCCTCACTGGTGCTAGTGGTGAGGATCGAAGCTCTTTGATTACTGGGGCAGTGCACGAGCATCGCATATTAATTGGTGGCAGTGGTGGGATATCCACATCAAATAATTGTTTGATATTGGTGAGTTAGCCACATCACGTACTAATTGGCTTGTAATGGTGTGGATACTGAACTCCTGTAGCTTGTGTACAGTGATCACTGAAGGTGTTTTTGCACTCTGTCAGCCACACAGTGAATATTCAGAGTTCATATCACAATTGTTTTATTTCTTTTGTTAGCTTAGTTAGTCAGGGAGAGCAGGCAAGCATGTCAGCAGAGCAGTATGGCAAGGTGATAAGAAGCCAGTTGGCTGAGATATGCCAGGCTAAGGGACTAGTGAATGGAAACCTGACTAAGGCAGACATGATTGCAGCTTTGGTCACAGCTGCATCAGAAAACAGCAATCAGAAGGATGAGCAGACTGGCCGTGGAGGTGTACATCACTCAGAGAATGGACCACACAACCTTTCTGCAGAGGACTTAAAAATCCATCTGGAGCTAAAGAGACTTTAGTTGGAGACCAGGCATTTGGAAACCGAAGCAGCAGGAGACTCGGACGTCTGCAGGTTAAGGAGAATGAGAAACTGCTATGCCAGGAAGCTGAGAAGGAGACGCAGAGGCAGCACGAAAAGGAGATGCTGACTATTCGCCAGAGTCATGGGGGTAATGGGGAAGGGAGTAACCATACCCCAGAAGCAGAAAAGGTCAGTAAATTTCTTCCACAGTTTACAGAGAGGCATCATTTCGATAGTTTCATTCATATGTTTGAGAGGGTATGTAAACAGTATGATGTTGACCAAGGGCTCTGGGTACGGTCCTGACCCCCTTACTCCATGGTAAAGCTGGAAATGTACTTTCCAAACTGTCAGACAATTTGTTAAATTATACTGCTGTTAAGAATTGTTTGCTAGAATTTTGTAAGCTAACACATGAAGCTTATAGGAAAAAGTTTTGTGATCACAGACGCAAGGCAGATGTTGCTGAAGTGGGCATTTATTTACATAGGTGGGTGAGTGGATGTCAGGTCACCACTTTTGAAGGGCTGGCAGACCTTTTGGTGAGGGAGCAAGCCCTTAGCACTTTGTCTGTGGACATGAAGATCTGGTTAGCTGATAGACAATGTGCTACTTCAGATGAGTGGGGAAGAAGGGAGACCTATACCTAGTAAGCCGGGCATCACTGCACAGGAAAGGGACACCCAGTGCTTCTCATGGGTCTAAAGGAACCCATGGTGGGCAGCCCTGACTGCCCCAACAGAATCTGCCAGTAGCAGGCTAAGCCACTAGTCCAGGTACACATCCAAGTCCCAGGGTTAAATGTTTTAAATGCAACCAGTGGATTCATGTGGCATATAGATGTCCATGGAGGCAAGGTGGGGAACAAAAGTGAGGGAGCCAGTAAGTGGGAAAGACAGAATGCCAACAGTAGGTTGTCTTGAGACAACAAGGGTTCCAAACTACCACAAGAGGTTATATCCCACCGTAGTGAATGACAAAGAGGCTATTACTAAGAGAGAGACAGCCTCTGACATAACCATTGTGAAGCCTGCAATGGTTACAGAGGAGCACTACTTGCCTGGGCAGTCTACTCTAGTCAGAGCTTTAGGAGGGACCCCATTCTAAATACCTTTGGCTTGGGTTCCCCTTGACTGGGAGGGTGGAAAAGGATGCCAGCACGTAGGTTTGATTGAGGATATCTCTGCAGATGTCCTGATAGGGAATTATTTTAATAATGCAGTACCATGTGCTCATGCACTTACACGTAGTCAAGCTTGAAGACAAGCATGTGGGTCTGGTAGCCTGGGGGAGACCCATATATACTGCACACTTGCAGCCAAGACTGGTGAGGTGGTTACTTCGGGGAGGGAGCTACCCTGTAGCAGTGAGACAGAATGTGAGCCACAGATGCTTGTGGATGCTGATGTTCTCTTGGACAGAGTGACTGCAAGGGCAGAGGTGAGTAGTAGTACTACCCAGGCTGACAATAAGGCACCACTGTTACAGGATGCCATACATCCTGTGGAAGGGGAGCTGGGAAGGGTTACAAAGAGAGAGTTGAGACAGGCTCAGCTCTCAGACTCTACATTACAAGGCCTGAAGCAGGTAGCTAGTGAGGCTCCTGATTCTCAAAGAAAGGGGGAATCTGCATACTGGGCCAAATGGTTACTGTATGGAAAGTAGACCCCTGAGGGAGGGCTAGAAGGTGAGAGGAAGATACAGCAGTTGGTAGTGCCCAGAGCCTACTGTCTGACGCTTCTAGCTGTATCCCATGATATTCCCTTTGCAGGCCATATGGGCATAAAATGTACAAAGAGACGTATTATGCATAATTTCTATTGGCTTGGAACTTCCAGAGATGTAACAGGGTACTGCAGGACCTGTGAGCAGTGCCAAAAGATAGGCAAGGTAGGAGACAAGGTGAGAGCTCCTTTGATTCCTTTGTCTGTGATTGAGGAGCCATTTCAGAGGGTAGCTGTGGATATTGTGGGTCCTCTGAGTACCCCAAGTTCCACAGGGAAAAGGTATATCCTAGTGGTAGTAGATTATGCTACAAGATACTCTGAGGCAGTGGCTTTTTTGTCCATTGAGGCAGAAAAGGTGGCAAATGCTTTGTTAGAGATTTTCAGCAGGATAGGTTTCCCAGAAGAAATACTGACTGACAGAGGTGCCAATTTCATGTCAGACCTGCTGGCTTGTCTGTGGAAGTACTGTGGGGTGAAGCACCTGAAGGCCACCCCTACCATCCCCAGACTAATGTTCTTGTTGAGAGGTTAAATTCTACAATCAAGTGCATGCTACAGGGATTTGCAGACCAGTTTAAGAGCGGCTGGGACAAATATTTGCCCCATCTGTTGTTTGCTTACAGAGACATTCCCCAGGAATCCATTTTTTTCACCCTTTGAGCTGCTGTATGAACATAGGGTAAGATCTAATTTGTGATGAGTGAGAAGGTGAGTGTGAATCTCACAAGGAGTCTATTGCGGCATATGTCCTAAACCTCAGGACAAAGCTCAGGGAACTCATGGGCTTGGCCCAGGGGAACATGGCAGAAGCCCAACAGCTGAAAATGTCTGGTATAACAGGAATGCTCGAGCTAGAGAGTATGCTGTAGGGCAGCCAGTAATAGTTCTCATTCCTGTCAGATGTAAGCTGCAAGCAGCTTGGGAGGGACCCTACAAGGTGGTAAGAAAGGAAAGTGATGCTAACTACATGGTAGAACTGCTAGGCAGGAGCACAGATTGTACCGTGTTATCATGATGAAACCTTACCATAATAGGGAGGCCGTTGTGCTGTATATTTGCAGTGGACTGCAGGAGGAGTCTGAGTGAGATCTGATGACTGATCTCCTCAGTGAGGCTTGGACTGACACCTCAATGGAAGGGGTAGCAATGTCCCAGCAGCTATCTCCTATCCAGGTTCAAGAAACCCGAACAGTGTTACAGGAGTTTGGGGACATTTTCACTGGGAAGCCAGGGTACACCCACCTGGTGCAACAGCAGGTGGATACAGGACCCTAAAGGCCAGTTAGGCAGGCCCCTTATAGGGTGCCTGAGAGAGTCAAACAGACTATGAGTGAGGAGATGCAGGAAATGTTGGAACTAGGGATAATTCAAGAGTCCAACATTCCCTGGGCCTCCCCACTGGTACTGATGCTAAAGAAGGATGGGAGCACCTGGTTCTGTGTGAACTACAGGAAATTAGTCACACAGAGTCAGATGTTTACCCCATGCCTACGACAGATAAAACCTTAGAGCAGCTGGGTGGAGCTAAGTGTCTTACCACCATTGATCTTACCAAGGGTTACTGGCAGGTACCCTTGACTCCAGTGCTAGAGAGAGGTCAGCCTTTGTGACTCCTTTTGGCTTGTATGAGTTCACAAAGATGCCCTTTGGGAGGACAAATGCCCCAGCGACTTTCCAGAGGCTGGTAGATCATATCTCAGCAGGAGGGTTTGCCCTTGCATATCTAGATGATATTGCCATCTACAGATATTCCTGGCAAGAGCACCCTTAGCACATAAGGGAGGTGCTGAGCAGACTACAGAGGGCAGGGTTGACCATTAAGCCCAGCAAATGTCATGTGGGTATGGCAAAGGTCTCTTACTTGGGACATAGAGTGGGGAGTGGTAAGATCAGGCCAGAACATGCCTAAGTGGACACCATTCAGGCATGATCTGCACCTGTTACCACAGTGCAGGTGAGGGCATTCATAGGGACATCAGTGTACTATAGAGAGTTTGTCCCCAGTTATAGTACCATAGCTGCTCCCCTCACAGACCTGACAAGGAAAAACAGGCCAGATAAGGTAGTGTGGACCACCGCATGTGAGCAGGCATTCCAGAAGCTTAAAGAAGCTTTGGGGAGGGCCCCCTGTGTTAGTCCAGATTACAGCAAAGAATTTGTTGTGCAGGCGGATGCTTCGAACCATGGGATGGGGGCTGTACTTAGCCAGATTTCTTCAGAGAGAGAAGAGCACCCAGTGGTTTATCTCAGTCATAGGCTCCAACCCAGGGAGGAATGCTATGCAACTGTAGAAAAGGAATGTGTAGCCATAGTGTGGGCACTGCAGAAACTTCAGCCTTATCTGTATGGAAGGAAATTCAATGTAGGTACAGATCACAATCCCCCAACATGGTTACACTGAACCAGCCAGCAAAATGTTAAGTTGCTAAGATGGAGCTTAGGGTTGCAAGCATATGATATGTCAGTGCAGCACCGCAGTGGGATTAGCAATGCCAACACAGATGGGCTGTCAACACAGGGAATGGGGTAAAGTATACTCAGACCTAACCCTCTCAAGCAACGTTTCTCAAAGGTCACTTGAAACATTAGCTTGAGTTCTCAGGGAGGGGAGAGATGTGAAAAAATGAGACTGCCAGCCCAGCTAGGTAGAATCTTGTAAATAAATTTATGTGATTTGTAAATATTAATATAATCCACAGGCTGGTATTACAAATGTAAAAGCAAACTATATGTTATGATTAAACTATATGTTGTACTTAGCTTCCAAAATGCAACCACAGTGCACTCTGCTGGGAGAAAGCTGATAAAGTAAAGCATTTTATGACCATTTGATCTCAGGGCTCAGAGATGCAATGTCTGGATGAAGGAATTCTTTCTGTTGTCTTAGGAGAAGAGTTAATTGCTAGATTTTACATATATAATACCTTTTATGACTGTGGCTTCCTGCAAGTGCACATTACAAAAATAAATGTAAATTTTGAGTTTCTGTTAGCCTGGGAAGCTAAAGCAGAACTGTTAAGAATGATGTAATCTAAAATGAGTCAGTATTGATGTATTATCAATTTAATTTCTCAGAGAAAGAGAATCAGAGCATTTTGCATTTGTCTTCAGAACTGACAACATCACGAGCACTCTGACTTTGCTCTCTATGTATGTAAGTTATTTAGAACATTGTTTCTTTTAGAAATAGATAGGAAATAGCAATATTAGACTGGCTGTTTTCTATATTTGGCAGACTGTTCTACATTATTATTTTAAGTATTTTCCTGTGTCTGAACTCTTGACTAGTATTGTGTTGAATTGAGAAGATTTATCTTCTTTTTTTATTATTTATTTATTAAATATTTTTAAACCTTTCAACTGTGGCTGTTCTGTGTAGAGATAATTAAGCTCTAGAGTACATTGCATGTATGTAGTGATACTGTCCAGGCCACTCCAGTAAGTCTTACTGTTCGTCATACTAATTGGATAGTAATATTGCACAGTCAAATTGGACACCCTTTGGTAAGGGCCTTATTAGTAACTGATATTAGTGGTTGGTGGCAGTGATTTTTACCTTATAGCCTGGACAGAGAAGGGGACATAGCTGGAGAACCTGTGTCAGCCTTCCCCAGGTGTGTCTGTGTTTGTATATAACTTGTATCTCAAAGTGTGTGTGTGTGTGTGTGTGTGTGTCAGCTATTTGGGCAGGGACACGAAGCACTGGTTGGACAGAGAGGATGCTGTAGGTTTTAGCTTGACCAATAGGCTGAGACCTGTACCCTATAGCTGTGCCAGTGGGGAGTCTTATTGGGAATTTGGAGAGAAAGGGAGAAACCAGTCCCAGACTGACTGTGATCTCTGTGTGCTCTTAAGGGAAATTGTACTTTGCTGTGTGTGTACTTGTTATCCTTCCCAATGTGCGTGCCCCTCACTGGTGCTAGCGGTGAGGATTGAGGCTCCCTGGTTACTGGGATAGTGCACGGGCATCACCATATATATATATATATATATATATATATATATATATATATATATATATACATACACATATATGGGTGTATGTAATTTCAGTGAATGATCATTTCTTCGAATTCCAGTTGGCCAAACCCATTTCTGTGAAATGAGTTTTCAGACAAATGTATTCCATCATTTGGGATTCAGTGAAATGAACATTCAGTGATATGACATAGACTCTATACATACATGCATACACACACATTTTATATACATATATACAGGTGAATGGTGTGACAGATCAAGATGCAAAGGACAGGAAGAAATGGAAACAGATTATCCACTGTGGAGACCCCTAACGGGAGCAGCCGAAAGTAGAAGAAGAAGATGCATATGTGTGTGTGTGTGTATATATATATATATATATATATATATATATATATATATATACACACACACACATATGTACAGAAAGAAATGCACACTAGTATGCATGGAAGTATGTATGGAAATACAGATATTCAGAGGGACACAGTGTTACTCAAAAGCACAAAATCAGTGCCACACATATGTATATGTTGACTACGCAGCTGTTCCATGCTTTTAAGGGTGATCCTTTAATATTTATTTATTTATTTTTAGACAAATGAAGTGCATTGTTTCTTAGTATAAAAAGAGAGAAAGAAAGTGCCTCTGGTAGAAGAAAGTCTGCCCAAGGTACATCGGATTCATGGCGGGGGGCTTTTCTCCAGTTATATTTGACTTAACTGTCAGGTCACAGCACATTAAATTTGAACATTGCAAGGTCACAGACTAGAGTGCAAAGGAGTTCTTTTTTAACTAGCACTATGCAAGAAACATGAGTCATTACTGCCTGACTTTGCTGAGTGAATGTAATGGTCAGCATCTTACCAGAAGATTCAAACATTTTGTTATTGATTAAGGTCAAAAATATGGGACATTTTGCACAATTCTGGATAGCTGAAATAAGATAAACAGGGTGTTGAGACTGAAGACAGCAGTGAGATAAGAGCTGTTATTATTATCACAGTGATATTGGTAGCGATCAGTTATGTATTTTGCAATATGTCTGGCTTTGTGATTTATGTGAAGCAAGTTGGTATACTTTAACGTCTGGCAACGTGGCAAGCTGTGTGGAGGTGAAATAATATTATATATCCATTAGACATTGTGGGTATAACTGTTGGGGGGGTAGAGGTTGATTGGATGAAACTAACTTACCCTCTTGTTATTTGCTCAATTTAAACATTACTATCTGGCTTTGCATGATTAGTGTGCTTCTGTGAAAAGTAAAATGAACTGCTTAACTGGGCACCTGATATGCACAGACAGAGTAAATATAATTGCTGTGGCTGTCCATGGAGGAAATGACTAGCTGCCTGCTGCTACTTGCATATTATTTTGGTTTTGCAGGGCTAATATGATTCAAGTGAACTAACCTGCAATACTTTAATGTGCAGCAACTGTTTGGAACAAAAGTGAAATACATTGCATGGCCATCTTCTTTTATCACAATAAGACATCTGTATTGTACACTGAAGTGGCTTTAACTGATTGGTGTGGGTTATTTGGAAGAAAGTAAATAACTCTTGCCACTTGCCCAGTTTAGGAGTCATCTTTCAAAAGAAAAATAAGGGATAAAATGCATCACAGAATATCCAGACCTTCAGTGCTTCTGGGAGTTGGTGGTCCACAAATACCTAGGCTGTATAAGTAGATTTTAACATTTTCATAACAGTCAGCTCTGCCCTGAACCCCACCTTGACTAAAACAGTCCCTCTCTTAGGTGTACAAAGGTCATTGTACTTGTGTGGTGGGCTGGATACAGTGTTATTGTTTATCTAACATTCCTTTCAATCCCTAGAGGTCACTGTATCTGATGTTGTGCTAGGAATAGTGTGGTCATTACTT
The DNA here is from genome assembly GCF_019279795.1 of Protopterus annectens. NCBI lineage: Eukaryota > Metazoa > Chordata > Ceratodontiformes > Protopteridae > Protopterus > Protopterus annectens. Next base: position 426,909,971 of record NC_056737.1, read on the forward strand.
CTATAACTTACTTTCCTCACAACCTTCAGTGAGATGAAAACAGGGTTACTATATCTTGCGTAGGAGCACTGTATATAGAAGTAACAAGTTGGAAACATTATTTTAACCATTTTTAATTATTTTCCCTAGCATTTGATGTATATAGGGTTGGGTATCTTTTGGGAGATAGCAAAAAAGCATGTTGTGTATATATGTCTGACAGCAAATATGTTCTGTTCTGTTTATTTTTTCAGTTTTTCACAGTCTGGTATCAGAAAAGTACACAGAAGGTGGCTGTCTTTTTGGAGTAGAGGGTGAGAAGGCATACTGTATATTCATGTGATAGCCGTGGCATGAAATGTGCGACTGTTGGCATTTGCACCTGAATTTTCATCCCAGTTTAAGACCAGAGGGAGATGCACAGAAAATTATTACCTATTTTGATATGGAGGAAGGGAGCAAATACTATTTCAAGATGGGATTTATGCATCTTCACAAGCTTTTGTCTTACCAGTTTATTGTGAACTGGTGTTTGGCCAGCTCTGAGAATTAAAACTTGGCTACAATTAATTTTTTCCTTGAAATAATGAGGTAAGACTTAATTTCTTTTCTGTAAATGTGATGGTCAGTCAGGCCATCATTGGATCAAAAGGATGGAAAAAATCTATAAAACACACCTTTAGAGCATCTATAACCCTACATCTTCTGGGTGCCTAGCAGCTGCCAGAACCCCAGATTAATTGGTCAGTTAGGGTATGCTTTCTGACACCCAGACCCCATGGCTTAATGTAATTGTTTACAGTTATCAGAGTACAGTCTTACCTGCAAAGAACATGAAGAATTAATGAATAACTGCAGGGAAAAAAACTGAAGAGTAAGACAGACTGTGAAAAAATGAAGAAAATAGTAATCTGGATGATGAGAGTATGCCAGGATGGAATTGGCAGTAGTGGAGTGGGGCATGGTGTCTTTTCACCTGGGGCACAAGTGTACCTAAGGCCAGCCCTGCACAGAAAAGGTATATTATTATCTATATTTCTCTCTCCCTATCTCTCTCTCTCTCACACACGCACACACACACGCACACACACACACACACACACACACACACACACACACACACACACACATACACACACAAGCGCATACATGCACATGCACACAGACACACACAACATACTGTACATAATAATTGTATGTATTGTATGAGTTGCATGACTTACAAAGTGGCTGAACCACACCAATAAAAATGCCTAACATTATAGGTTCATAGGTTCATACTAGGCTATCTGCCCTAGGGCATTTATAAGCCTAGCCAGAATGTGTTTGGCTTTCGCCACCCATTTTAAATTAATTTTGCTATGCCCTTTTTTGAGGTTAATATACTGTGCCTCTGTCTAACAGTGACACAGAAATGATACCTGGGGTAAACCTACGATCTCCCATCCACTCATCAAGATTCCTCTTGAAGAGAGTCAATGAGGGACTCTGCCTAACCTGGACTGGAATTTTATTCCAGAGTGAAGGGAGCCTCTGGGTTATGAATGTGTCCCTCCAGCATGTCCTATTTATTTCAGTGCTGAGGCTCAAGTCTCTTGAGCGTGTAGCTCCAAAGGATTTGGATTTTCTGAGGTGCAGCATGTCCATAATTCCGGGTTGGACATGGCTTTATATGTCAGGCACAGATCGCCTCTGAACACGCGGTATGCCACTGAGTAGAGCTGGAGTTTCTTTAACCAGGCAGCATATGGCATCTGTTTGAGCCCTTTGATCCTCTTGGTGAGGTACTTTTGGGGTCTTTCCAGTTGCTGCAGGTGTCTGGTAAGGTACATCCGAAAAGGGGCATTGTACTCAATTATGGGCCTTATGAGGGATGAGTAAAGAGGCACGATGACCTCCCCTGATCTAGATGTGAATCCCTTCATGATTAGGTGGGCTATATAAAATGTTTTTCTAACCACTTTGGCCACGTGGTTGTCAAATGAGAGATTGCTATCAACTTGGGTCCCCAGGTCCCTAATTACTTCTTCTGTACTTAATGGATTACCACCTATGTGGTAATTTGTGGGCACTTTGTTTTTGCCAAAGGGATGACTATACACTTTTTGGAGTTTAGCTTGAGGCCATGGCTCTGGCACCAGTTGTCTGTTTCTATGAGGCCTTTTGGAGGATGCTTGTGTCGGCTGGAGAGTTGATTATGGCACCCAGTTTGCAGTCATCTGCGAACTTGGTCAGCCACAGTCCTTCCGTGTTGGCCTGTATCTCCGAGAAATATATACTGAACAAGAGAGGTCCCAGGACTGAGCCTTGTGGGACGCCACTTGTAACTGGTTTGGAGTCTGACATGGCTCCAGCAATTCTAACCATGTGGGTTCTGTCCTTGACCCAGTTTGCAACCCATCTAGTGACATAGGGGTTTATATTTAAGCTGGTGAGCTTATCTATAATGCCCGAGTGGGGTATTGTATCGAAGGCTTTTGCGAGGTCCAGGTAGGCTGTGTGGACCACCTTCCCCTCGTCAATAGCCTTGGTGACTGTTTCAAAGAAATCAACCAGGTTTAAGAGACAGGATCTGCCCTTAACAAAGCCGAACTGGGTAGGATCCAGTGTCTGTAGGTCCCCAATATCTTTATTTATGAGGTCCATGATGATCCTTTCCATAGCTTTGCAGACCAAACTAGTCAGGCTTATGGGGCGATAGTTTCCAGGATCCGTTGAGGCACCACCTTTGTGGAGAGGGACCACAATTGCTGTATGCCACTCTTTGGGTACATATCCTGTAGTAAGGCTGAGATTGAACCAAACGAAATACCACAACTAAATAAACAAAAGAAATCCAAAGCCAGGAAACAGTCCACCAAAATAAGGCACAAGTAAATAGGCTTAAACCACCAAATAGCGTAGAATCAATTTAATTTCCGCTTTCGTCAGAAGACTTCATCAGAATACACATTTACAAAAAATAAACACCTTTAAATAACACTTCAATAAATCAATTAACCAGTTAGTTTAAAAATCTAAAAACCTTTAAAGTGCAACTGCACATTAATTGAACAAAGAAGCAATATTATTTTTATTAATACCTAACTTGCCATTCTTTAAAAAACATTTGATGTTAATAGTCCCATTTAAACCAGGGTGCCTGTCAGATTTTAATCGGATCTGCCACAAGGCCTCCCTTTGCTCAACAAAATTTCTGAAGTCTCCCCCCCTCAAGTCAGATTTACAAACTTCAAGAACAGAAAATAAAAATTTATTAAAATTTCTACAAACAATAGAGTGTTTAAATAATGCATTAGTTTCATCGTGGGTTCTGATAGCATATAAATGCTCACGTATACGGGTTTTTAAACATCTAATCGTCATCCCAACGTAAAAAGCTGGGCATGTACTACATAACCCAATGTACACTACCCCCCTGGTACTGCAATCAACATATTCAGGTACCCGAAAGGTCCTGTCCATGGTTTCAATAACTATCAATGGCCCTACAGACAAAAATCTACATGTGTTATAATTGTAACAAGGAAAAACACCCTTTGTGTTTGTTTTCTTAGTAACTGGTGGAATGTGGTTAGCCTCTAGTGCCTTTTTAATATTAAAAGTGTTTCTAAAAACAAAAATTGGTTTCTCGCCTAACACTCTCGAAATGTCACTGTTTCCTTGGATAATTTTCCAGTTTCTTTCAATCAAATTTCTTATACCCGGCCCGTCAATGCTCATACCCAAAGAACATACAGGACCAATAACACTTGTGTTGATAGATACGTTAGTAATTTTTGCTTCTTGATTAATATCCACTTTATAATCCAATATAGCTGGATAAAAAGTGCTTCTCCTACTTAGGACCATAGTTATAATGTCGTCCAACATAATACTGGGATACCCCCTTGTTAAAAACAATTTTTTGATGAAAAAAACTTCATCGTACAAATCCCGTTCAGATGAAGTCATTCGACAGGCCCTTATAAACTGTCCCTTTGGAATGTTTTTAATAGTATGTTTTTGATGGGCACTGTCAAAATGGAGGTAATTATTTGTGAAAGTCTCCTTACGATGTATTTTGCTGTTAAATTTGGTTTCAAAGAAATCCCATCTCAAGGAGACATCCAAAAAATCAACCAGTAACCCAAAACTCCCCAGTTCAAATTTTAAAAAACTAACCTGTTTGTTGATCTCATTAACAAAATCACGTACTGTTCCCCTATTCCCTTTTATGATAAAAAACAAATCATCGACAAACCTAAAGTATACCAGTATTTCAAACCTGATCCTTAACTTATTTAAAAAGAATTCCTCCCACCAAGCCATGACCAGGTTGGCATAAGAGGGGGCCGCCGAAGACCCCATGGCTACTCCCCTTTTTTGTCTATAATAACAGTCCCCGAACAGAAAATAATTATGATGAAGTAAAATTTCAAGGAACCTACAAATGGTAGAAATTTGACCAGAACTAAATTCCTGATATTTACCTAACAATGTATGAATAGCATCTACCCCTTCATCGTGTGGTATACAGGTATATAAAGATACCACATCTAAGGTAAACATGATATGTTTATTAAAATCAAATGTACCTTTACTAGCAAAATTATTAAACCTATTTAGGAAATGCCAGGAGTCCTTGATAAATGATTCCTGTCTAGAGACCAAGGGTCCCAGAGTAGCATCCAGAACCAATGAAATCCCCTCAGTGACTGAATGGGGAGAAGACACGATGGGTCTAAATGGGGGATCAGAAAGATGTTTGTGTGTTTTAGGAATACCGAATAAAACACCTACCCTAGGCTTCTCAATCACACAAAATTCATAGACATCCAGATTAATCTCATTATTCATGAGAGCATCATACAACAAAGAATGTATAAACGCTTCCTTTTTCTTAATCTGATAGGGTGCAACAAGTTCATATTCATCTTGGTTATTTAATAAAATCTTCATTTTACTATTATACTTTTCCTGTGTCATGATGACTATGTTGCCACCCTTGTCGCTTTTCATAAAGCGCAAACTACTGTTCTTATCACGTAATTTGTTGAACGCTTTTCTTTCTTTTAAACTCAAATTATGCCTATGCCTAAATTTACCAGAAAAAATATTTTCAAGGTCATTGACACATGACTCCTCAAATACTTTTATAGTGTGTGATAAAGGGGGGTTGTAAACAGAAGGTTTAACCAAAGTATTGTTACCAACTGGTATGTCATTCAATATGTAAGACAGATTTAATTTCCTAGAGAATTTTTTAATATCTAATACAGTGTTCCCATAATCTGCTCTAACTGTAGGGACAAAATTAAGGCCAAGTCTCAAAACGTCAAGTTCTTCTTCACTAAAAATAACATCAGTTAGGTTTATAATGTCAAAATTTGATTTGTCATGTTGGTTTTCTGCTCCGTCGTCTAACTCTCTTCCTCTGAAGAGTGAGAACCCAGGAATGTCCTGCTCCTGGTTAGCATAGCCTTCTTGTTGCTCGGAACCCTTTTTCCTAAAAAAGCCGAACCAACTGAGTTCGATGTTACTGGGATATTGTTCTCAACAGAATTGCCGATGTTAGCAATACCGGCATTAGTAACCGTTACTTTACTTGTTCCATCAGTCACAGAATCACCAATAGAATGACTGACTGTTTCATTACCCGTTTTCCCAAAATCAACGTTAAACCCGTTGCAATGACCAAGCAAACCGCTGTCACAGCCCGAATTGGAAGATATAGTCTTCCTATTTGTATTAGCAATACAATTGCTGTATGCCACTCTTTGGGTACATATCCTGTAGTAAGGCTGAGATTGAACAGGAGTTTTATGTTTGGGTTTAGCTCTTCTTGGAGTTCATGTAGGACGCAGCCCGGGACACCGTCTGGTCCCATTGATGCTGTGTTTTTTGCTTTGGAGAGGGCGGCTCTTACCTGAGCATCCGAGATGTCAGGGGGGCAGCACTCTGCTGGGATAGATATTAGCCCTTTTGGTGGGGAGGGGGGGGGAGTTTGCACTGAACCTGTTAGCTAGGATGTTGGCAATGTCTGTGGGTTCGGTGTATTTTTTGTCATTTTGGACTAATTCTGAGCATATCTGGGAATTACCACCCAGGTTCCTAACATAACTAAAGAAAGCCTTGTGATTATCCTTAGTGTCCTGTGCAATTTTTCTCTCTAAGCTGGCCTTAGACGATTTTATGAGTGCCCATAGTTTTTTGCTAATACTGATCAGAGATGCCTTCCCTTTTTGGAATTTTGCACTGTCATTTAGTAGCTTCCTCCTTCTATTGTATAGTTTGTTCATGGCTGGGGTCCACCAGACAGGACGTCTGCCTTTGGAGGATTGGGTCTTGGTTTTATTTGGGTTCGCATGATCCATGCATTCCTGAAGGTGTTCATAGAATGCGTTTATAAAGGATTCTGCGGTCTGGGCTGTATTTTCCACAGGCCCGGGGGCTTTGAAGGATTCCACCTCAGGTTTGAGGAGTGTGAAATTTGCTTTAGAGAAGTTTTTCACTGTGGTTTTTTGGGCAGGGGGTGGTGTCGGGATGTGAATATCCAGTGAGATTAGTTTATGGTCAGATCTTACCAGTGAGGGATACACTTCTGGTCTGGAGCATAGAGTCCCCATGTTGGTGATGATCAGGTCCAGTATGTTTTCCCCTCTTGTGGGAGTGGTAACAAGTTGTTCCATAGCATTTGAGTTTATAAATTCTAGGAACCTTTGGGCTAGGGTGTTGGAGCTAGAGTAATGCTCCCAGTCTATGTTTGGGTAGTTGAAGTCGCCCAATATAATGGTGTTTGGAGAGACCTTCATATTTTCCAGTGTTCTCAGGAAGGCCGAGTGGGGTTCCTGGGTTAGGGAGGGTAGTCTGTAGCAGGCTATAAACTGGAAGGCAGTTTTACCCACTGTTAGTTGCACATGGATAGTCTCTGATGCTTCATGCTTTCCACCAACCTGGAGGTGTGGGTATCTTTGATGAATATTGATACTCCCTCTCCTTTTGTGGGTCGGTCCAAGTTTTGGGGCTGAAAAGCATGGTTTGAGGTATAACCTGGTAGTGCTGGGGTGCTCTCGGGAGCCTTGAACCAGGTTTCTGTTACTGCACAGATATCGATGTTTCCATGCTAAGGAGAGTTTCGAGTGTGTGCATCTTGAGGTTTAGACTTCTGGCGTTGAGTAGCATTACTCTTAGTTTCTTATCCCTTGTGATACCTATGGAGGTGGGTTTGTCTTTTGAGCCTTGCCTAAAAAAGGCACTATGGGGGTAGCAAGAGCCTTTGCCAATATCCGAAAGCCCAGGGGTGACAGGTGCAAGCCGTCCCTAGCGAAGCATCATGACTTGTCGAGCATGTCATCCCAGGTTGACAGGCATTGGATCCCCTTTGAATGACACCAATACTTAAGCCAATTGTTGAAATTGATCATCTTGTCTTCATATTGTGGCATCATTCTTGGTGAGGGTAAGATGCTACTTAAGGTCAGGGTCATACCGGCCTGGGCCACATGCTCAGAGAGCTCCTCTATGTCTCTTTTCATGTAGTCCAGGGAGGTACATCTCAGGTCATTCACACCAGCATGGACAATGACTGAGTCATATTTGTACTTGCCTTGGCGTGACCTGAGTGCTTGTGTTATGTGGCGGATCCTAGCGCCTGACAGGCAGCTCATCGTGACCATCTCCTTGTTCAGCCTGGTGAGCAGGACGTCAGTGTGCCTGATGATAGAGTCACCTATTACAAGTGTATCAGGTGTGTTGTTTAGCCTTAAGGGCTGTGACTGTTCGGCACATTGGCTTTGTGAGCTATGTGTTGCACGTGTTTTGTTTTGGGGTAGTGGTTGCTTGGGTGTCTGCTTTGGAGGTCTCTGCTGCTTAGGCAGATTTTTATTTAGAGCCTCCGAGTATGTTTTTGTGTGTTTATGTGTTTGGTCTGCTGTCGTGGTTGGTCTATGTGAGACTGGAATTGTACTGAGTGTGGTTTCCTTCTCCTCCTGACTGGTTACGCCAGTACTGAGTTGAGAGAGCTTAGCCTCCAGTTTGGCTATATGGATGCATCTCTCACATGTGTTGGAATTTGTTGGGAGGAGGAGAGGGTTGTCTGTGTACATGAGGCAGTTGTAACATTGCCTCAAGATTCCCAGATTCACCAGCTGGACCGGAGAGAAGATTGACAACTGACCTTTGGACATGTTAGAATAGTATTGGGAATTCCTTTATAATTGAAAAAAAAAGGGCCAATGGGGAACAAGGTACTCAAGAGGACTTTGTGAGAGTGTAGTGCTTTTAATTTTTTAGTGCTGACTTATATAATTGCTTTAGTGAGCAAGTGCCTTCAGTGAGCAAGTGCCAGGTAACTTAAATGCAAAAATGACAAACAGTAACTTTCTTTTAAGTGAAACAAGGAAATGAGTACAGTAAGCAATGCAGATATCACTAGGGATCCACTGAAGTGCTGAAAAGCCGTATTTTAGGTGGTATTAGCGTTTCAGGGAAATAACAAGCTAACAAACAAGCATACAAACAGAGCTATATTCAGCCGGCCTGGATCTAGTCTATGCTACAGCAAAGAAGGTGTACCAATTTCAGTAAGAAACAGTTGAAATATGCAGGCACTATAAGCCTTTAACCAGAAATTCCCAGCTCAGAAGGGCAGAGTCCAGCCTCTCCTCCCACAAGAGTGCAGACCACGAACCTTCTTAATGTAAAATAACTGGCCTGAAGCCCAAGTGCTTAAACCAGAACTAATACACTTTTAGAATAACAGACACTGAGCCCTCAATCAGCAGTTCCCAACTTAGAAGGATGTAAGCTACCTGTCCTGCCACCACAGTGCAGGCCGCAAACCTTCCTAATGTAAAACAACTGGTCTGAAGCCCAAGTGCAAGTGCTTAATCCAAAAGACTTAGAATTATAGCTACACTTTAATCAAGTTACTACCAAGCAGTAATAAATACAATTGAATACTTTGAAGAATGCCTGGATTAGTGCTCAAGTTATACAAACAAAGCTAGATTCAGTAGGCCTGGATCTGGTCTACGCTACAGCAAACAAGGTGTACCAATTTCAATAAGAAGAGTTCAAATATGCAGGCACTATAAGCCTTTAACCAGAAATTCCCAGATCAGAAGGGCAGAGTCCAGCCTCTCCTCCCACAAGAGTGCAGACTACGAACCCTTTTAATGTAAAATAACTGGCCTGAAGCCCAAGTGCTTAAACCAGAATTAATGCACTTTTAGAATAACTGATACTGATCCCTCAATCAGCAGTTCCCAACTTAGAAGGATGTAAGCTACCTGTCCAGCCACTACAGTGCAGACCACAAACCTTCTTAATGTAAAACAACTGGTCTGAAGCCCAAGTGCTTAAACTAAAAGGCTTAGAATGAGTTACACCAAGAAGTAATAAATACAACTGAGTACTTTTAAGATGACGCAAAAGCAAACTAAATTAGGAAGAAACACAAATACAGTAAAAGCAGATCATTTTTTTTTTTTTGGATGTTGATGGACTGAACACCTAACTTGGAAATCTATTCCTGTAACAACATACATTTTAAAACAAAATCTGTGCACTATGTTCCCTGGCAGTCCTGAGCTATTTTTTTTTGTCACATTTGTTCCATTCTCATTCTATGGGTTGCTCATATATTGTTGTTTGTCTTTCAGCTTTTTCCCGGTTAGGGGTCACCACAGCGAAACTCCGGTCCGCTAATGATTGGCAGTTGGTTTTTATGGTGTCGAGTTGCCAGCACGACGCCCGATCTTCAACGAAGGCACGCCCATTCAACACATGTCTTTTGAACGCCCACTCGACCGCGGGGAGGACATGCAGACTCCACACAGAAGGCGCTCCCAACCCAAGCCGAGAATCGAATGGGAGAACCTCTTGCTGTGAGGCAACAACGCTACTGCTGCACCACCGCGGAAGTTGCTCATATACATAGTATTAAAATGCAGTAGAGTAATTCATGTCATTTAATGGGAACGAGAGTAACAAAAGGAAGAAAGAGTTTCACACTATTCATGGTCTTCATTTTTCAGAGAGCATATTCTGGGTATTTTCCATAAATCTAGTCAGCAAAATCAATCATCTTTTTTCATGAAACAAGCCACAAACCAAGGAAAAACTCTAATAAATCCAAGCACCTCACAGATACAGCGAAAACACCAGCATAACAAGGAAAGAAAACATTAAATTTTATGGTAGTTTGGCTGGTTTTTTGAATACTAATTCTATATGCTGGTGTGTTCACTGTCTGTGATGTTTTTGCAATTATTTGTTCTGTTCATTCTCCTGGTTCTGGAAATTGCAGTAGATAGTCCTTATTAATTTATGGGAGCAGATTGTGGGATTCTGACTCAAATCTAGATTTATTTTATATATCAGTAGTGCAATTATCTTTGTTTTGAACATTTAATGTCCTAGGAAATATGATATAACAACAGAATTAATAAAACGTAAGCATGCAGTCAGAAATATATTTCATGTATCAATTTCATTGAATAGTATAGGCATATTGTTTTTTGCTTCTTGTTTATGCATAGAAAAGTATTAGCTATAAATAATAGCAGGCATGTATCTTTAAGTGTGATCGATTTTGTTTTATTCCAGTAACATCTAACGGTAGTGCAGCGGTAGCGTTGTTGCCTCACAGCAAGAGGTTCTCCCATTCGATTCTCAGCTGGAATGCGGGGAGTGTCTTCTGTGTGGAGTCAGGATGTCCTCTCCGTGGTTGGGTGGCATTCGAAAGACATGCGTAAATTGACGTGCCTTCGTTGAAGGTTGGACGTCGAGCTGGCACCTCGGCGTTCGTGAAAATCTACTGCCAATCATTAGTGGACCTGAGTTCTGCTGTGGCGACCCCTAACTGGGAAAAGCCAAAAGACAAACAACAACTAAAATCAGTCAAGTGTTTTATATATTCACAGTGAAGTTATTTTACTGCTCTGATAGAGTAGCTGATGTTTCATAACCTGAGTAAAAACAGCAAGCAACAATTAAACTAGAAGACATATTTTACTTTGTATTTGAACACAATCTCATGTTTTACATATGTACAGCAGTGCAGAACCTTTGTGCCATATTTGTTAATTTGTCTATCCTAAGAAATCAATTATTCTTAGAAGCTGTTCAGTATAAAATGATAAAGTTTATTAGTAGAAGCTAAATAAGAGTCCTGTCTAGATCCCTGCATTAATTGTTGGAATAACTTTATCTGTCTCTGTTGCGATATGTTTGTGCGTGTACCAGTGAGTGCACACCGTGGTACATGTGTGTTGATTCCCTGTCAAAAAATAATTTGTCTTCAAGAAAAATCAGTAAAAAGACATCGACCCCGATTCCAAAAGACTCGCTCTCCGTTTAAGCGACCACTTAAACTAAGAGCAGGCTGAGAGCAGGTGTTTTGGAATCTGGTCCCCATGGTAAGTCTATTTATAGATAGGACTTGCACTGAAGTAAGCCACTTACGCTGAGAGCATCTCTTTCAGAAACAGGGCAGACTTAACCTGACCCATTTTTCTTCACTGCTGTGTGAACCTTGCATCAGTCGTTTTATATAAGGAGGTTGGGAGGAATCGCATACATGATGAGTTAAGGAGTGCAGCCAAGACAACTTTATTAGGGAATGCAAGAAATCATAGTACATGATGTTCCAGTTCTGTCTTATTTTTAAGGGAGTTGTGATTTTGATGAAAACCTATATTGCACTAAAGATATTCGAGCCAAGAACATTACAATTATAAATTCTGGGTGTATAAGAATGTTCATTTTTCTTGGGAAATACCAGATTTTGACATTTTTAGTATGGATGTGCGTGTACTTTAGAACGAGGGTGATGGTTAAGGCTAGGGATTTGGTTTAGTGCTAGGGTTAGGATTAAGATTACACATAGGTGTAGATATTTGTATTGCTCAGTGCAAGGATTAGAGATAGCACTTGCATTTGCATTATCGTTAAAAGGTAGGGTTAGGATTTGTATATATAAGCAAGGGTGGTATAGTTATTTAGTTATCCTAACAATGTAGTTGGAGGAGCTAAAGAAACCCATGGCTGCTGCACAGGGGCCCTTTTTTGTGGGGAGATAATCAGGGGCTCCCCAAACCATAAGTATAACAAAAAAGAAATATTTCAGGTAGAGAATGTGGAAATTATTATTTCTACTAATTCTTTATTCTCTTCAAGCATTTGTAACCCCTTCACATTGATGTGAAGAAAAATGAAATCTTCACAAATCACACACACACGTGTAAATGTGAAATAAAAAACAGAAAAAGAAAGACAGAAAAGAAGAAAAACCCTTTATAAATAAAGCCTGAAATTTATCAAAATTAGAACAGTAAATAAGATGAAAGTAGTCAAAAGTATAAACTGGAAGCTAGCAGATGAAGACATAACTCTTTCTACATTATGAAAATAATGCCACAAATTTATTTGACATTAAGAAAGAAATTGATAAAGTCTACCTTGAGCTATAGTAGAAGAGTCACTCACAAGGTAGGACATTCATGAAAAGATTCACAACAAATGTAAAACCTTTCGTTAGAGAACTGGTATAATTACCTTTTCATACTGAAATAATCTGGAACAGTAATGTAAACTAACAATATAGAAATGAAAATGTTTGTTCACCTGAATGAGAAATAAAGCAAATATCTTGTGCTGTAGGATTAGGGAACATGTTTCATCTCCAATCCACTTTGAACTCCAAAACGAATGAAAGAATAACACGGCCGGACTTGCAAAACACCGGTTTTTAATACTTGTTTTAAACGCTTGACAATAAAAATACATTTTTCGTCCCGTTTAAATACGGGACTTCTTCAGAAACTAAACAGGTTTAAAATTCTAAGACTGGTTTTTATATATCCTTTCTAAAAAATGTGCCAAATTCCTGAAATTACTTTACTTTTAAAGGCATATACAGCCTAACAATAATAGATGAAGCGGATCATTTTAACGGAACAACTTTACAAATCCCTATGGTCTAATGTATATTAAAATGGATACACCTTCTTATCTAGTTCTAATGTTTTAATTTACAGACCATAAGATATATAAAATATATAAAACATATAAAATATATAATATATAAAGTATATGATATATAATCAATATAATATATAACAATCCATATATACAAAAACCTACATATTTATATATAAAAAATTACATGTACATTCAACATTTCATATGCGAAAATATTCTATACAAACATTTATAAAATTCATGAAATTCATACTCGTGCTTAAAAACACATATACATATATATATACATTTTTATTTTAATATTTTTATATATATATTCTTATGTGTATACTCATGCACACCTATATCTGCATATAAATACACATATATACACACACAAGCACCCACTTATCTGCATACCTATAGTAAATATATTTATATATGTAAGAGAATATATACACAAAATATACATATATAAAAATGTACAAAATGTACACATATATATTTTGTGTGATAAAGACATTTACTTTCATGAACCTACTATTCGAAAAAAAACATGTATATACATGTGTATCTTAAATTTCTAAAATTTCAAAATCCTATTTTTCCAAACTTCTCAACCTCAACAAGCACATTATTGAGCATTTATCGTTCAGACCTGGGTTTACAAAAGCATTTAATCTAAGTTCCCACATCAACTCCATTTTCTCTAATAATAAACCTAATGACCCTCCTCTATCATCTTGTGGAATCTGCTGGATTATCTTAAATTTAAATTTATGTTGTGGGTAAATTGTGGTATGCATTGCCAAAGCATTGTCCTCTCTTTTCTGTGTTATACTTCTAAGGTGTTCAGATATTCTGTCCCTTAATCTTCTATCTGTTTTGCCTATGTAAAAGGAGGGACATGCTTGGCACTTTGCCACATAAACTACACCCCTGGTGTTACAATTAAAACTACCCTTTAACGATATTTGGAAAGCATTGATAACTATATTACTACCTTCATCTATTACATAACAATAAGGACAGCACCCACATTGTTTCATGCCTATATTCCGATTAATACATTTTCTTTGCCTTTGAAATATTTCTTTATAACTAATACCCTTTCTCCAAACAACTTTTGGTGTGAAATTAAAAATGGAACTCAATTTCATTTCGTCTTTCAATAAAGACCAATTTTTGAAAATGATTTTCTTTATACCTATATAGTTGGATGAGAAACTCATCATACACGCTGAATTAAATTCATTTTGGGAGGATATAGATACAATTTGAGGACTATTTGACACACTTAAATTGTCCTCTCTATTCATGATATCTGCCTTAATGTTAAGTATTGGTTCATAAATACCATTCATTCTCTTCAATGTTACTTCCTGGATTAGATCCTCTGTCATTTGAATAGGATAAGCTCTACTAAGAAACATTTCCTTTAGGACCATACATTCTTTATCAAATTTCTCATTAGTTGATATCATTCTTGCAGCCCTTACTAACTGGCTTTTTAAGACCGAGCGTTTCTGATGTAAGGGGTGGGCGCTTGAGAAATGTAGAAATTTATTTGAATATGTTGGCTTCCTATATAATATGGCTTCATAATGCCTATCAACATTATTTTTTGTCACCTCAACATCCAGAAAAAACATAACATTATTGTGAAACGAATAGGACAATTCTAGGAATTGAGTTGCGTTGTTCATCATATCTACCAATTCTATAGCTTTACTTGATGGCCCTTCTATGATCACAAAGATGTCATCAATAAATCTACCATAATATTTTACAACATCCTTAAACAACTCATTAGTAAAAATATGTGTGATCTCCCAATGTGACAACACCATGTTGGCATAACTAGAGCCACATGGTGAGCCCATTGCTACTCCTTCTCTCTGTTTATAATATTGTTTATTGAATAATATAAAGTTGTAAGATAAAATTATATCCAACATCTCTTGAACCAAGGTTATTTCTGCTTGGGATGCATTTAAATGGCCCATTCTAGCCACTACCCATTCAATCCCTGTTTGTTGAGGGATGCAAGTATACAAATCTTTTATATCCATTGTTACAAAGTTGTTTTGTTCTAGATAAGGAAGGTTGTTTAAACTGGCTAAAAATGCCCAAGAGTCTTTCAAAATCCATGGTTCTTGTATTACATATTTCTTCAAAATTGAATCCACAAATTTTGCACATGCATAAGTGGACGAATTTCTACCATCCACTATAGGTCTAAATGGTGGGTTCTGAAGGCTCTTATGTATTTTAGGTACTCCAAATATATATGGTGTTCAAGGGGCCAAAATCGTTAAATAGTTGAATGTGTGCAAATCTATTCTTGCCTCTATAAACAACTCATTGAGAAAACTTTTTATAAACTGGTTAGCTTTATTATATTCATTAAATGATGCTTTTACATAAGCATCACCTTCCAAAATATGTGTGATGCAATTTTCATAGTCTGGTAAATCCATACAGACCAGACCTCCACCTTTGTCAGGATTCATAATCCTGATATTAGTGGACGTTAGACATTCAAGCTCATCCCTTTCCTCCTGATTTAAATTATTGACACAGTTAAGCCTACGCCTCCCTAACTGCCTTAAATCCAATTCGCAAACCCTCTCAAATATATAGAGAGCGTTTTGTAAAGGTGGGTTATAGACACTAGGTACTCTAAACCCGGAATTATGTGGTGCCTGATTACCAATAACATTTTCAAATTCAATTTTCTAACGAATAATTTCAAATCACAAATGGTTTCGGCTAAATCCATCTTACATGATGGCACAAAAGTTAAACCCTTGGATAGGGTGTCTGCCATATGTTCTGAAACCTGGAAGGAGGAGTAGTTGTATATCGTGAAATCCCCTTTACGTTTTTTTACCAATATGGGGACAATATCCTCATTTGACTCATTGGTCATTTCCTGCTGTACCGATTCTTCCTTTTGTTCCATTGTTTTCTCTGATTGGATCTCCGAAAACCGTGATTATTGTTTGAATTGCCATTGTTACTTGAAGGCCCCAGTTCTGCATTGTTCCGTTCCTTTATTCTTTCGCTTCGTCTTACTTGATCATTGGCCAGTTCATCATTACCAGTTTGTTGCTGGCAGAAACCAGAAGGCTGATCTTCATTACTAGACAACATCATGTTATGCCTAGTGTTACTCTCCTGGTTGTTGAATCTGGTCTGATCTGCCAAAACACTCGATCTTGTTTGCGATGATGGAGGTTGGGGATATGCTCTACCTTCATTATATTGCATCTTATCTCTATCCAGTTTTTTGATCTTAATATGCCTCATTTTCTCAATGTGTTTTTCAATGCTTTGAAAACACCTTAAATGCTCATATCTATATCGACTGAAATCACTATGTTGTTTTATGGCAACATCTGTTCTTTCAATATTCTCTCCCAGTTCTTTAGCTTTTATAGTATAATGTTTTATCATCCTTTGCATCAGCTGTAAACCTTGCTGGTTAAAGACCTTGATTAGGTCTTTGTGAAATTCGGAACCAGCTACCAGTCCAGTAGGGTAGCGCCAGGTTCTCATTCCCTTAGGGACTATGTCAGCCTTTATACACTCCTGAAAATACTCCATTTCAAGATTAAATTTCTTGAATTTTAACATACTGCTTTCCAAATTATCAAGTAAATTGGACAAGAGTGGACTGTCATTCTGATCCATTCCTACCTCACTATTCAAAGGTCCCGGTCTATTTAGACCCACTGGTGTAATCAACCAGTCTTTCAAATTGGGAATTTGTGTTTTTGTGGGTACTGTGCTAGAATTACTTCGCTCTTGTGTTTACATCCTCTGTGCCGCTGGTACGTTGTTCCCAATATTGACATTTGTCTCATTTTGTGGAGAGACTATATTATTATTATTATTGACATTCACACTTGATGTTATTAATGTCCCACCTATCGCACCAAGCACTTGTGACGATTGCCTAATATTAGGAGCATTAAGAGCATTAAGAACATTAGCCCCCATTACAGTACCTGTTTGTGGATTGTGTCTTTGATTACTAATCGTTTTCCCTTGCGACTGCATTAGTTGTTGTGTGTCTAATACGCCCATCAGATCCTGCTGCCCATTTTGGATAGAAGAAATTACATACAGTACAATAGATAAAGCTATCTTATTTAAATTGCCTTACTGTATTCATGCAGGCCAGGAACACTCAGAACCCCAACTCAGTGGACATCACTAACTTTTCTCAGGTAATCCTGTACATTCCCCATCTGCTATAAATTATTGAACTTTTTCCTTTATTCTCGTAAGATATTTTTCTCTTGCATGAGCCAGAAATGTCTGCTCCAGATAGTGTTAGGGGAACCAAAAATGTTGTTGCTTGTATTTTATGATCCAAGTCCATCATCATCAGGCTCCACTTTTGCAGGTTATTCAGACTTCTCCCTTTTGTATCTTCCCGTGACTGACACACTGACTAAGATACTGAAATCGTCAGCTATGCCTGTACATACTTCATTCTAGTGTGATTGCACAAATACAGGAACCGACTGTGGGCATGCTGATAATTCAGTGGTGATGCATTATAAAGTTGTAGCTTGGGTGGAGCAAAGGGTGCAAGCTGTTTGAGGGCATGATTGACAGTGTAGAAGAGGTGCTGATTGGTCCCTGTATGTGAACAAAATTGCTTAACCTTTTAAGCGTGAGAAACCCTATGGTTGCTTAAAAGATATAAGATTCTGTAGCTTTTTGCTTCAGTGTGTTCATAGGTTCATACTAGGCTATCTGCCCTAGGGCATTTATAAGCCTAGCCCAGAGTTTTGTGGCTTTCGCCACCCCTTTAGTTTGAAGGATACTATGCCCATTATTTTGCTGTGCCTCTGTCAAGCAGTGACACTGAGGTTATCCCTGGGGTATACCTGCGATCTCCCATCCATTGGTCAAGATTTCTCTTGAACAAAGCCAGCGAGGTGCTCTGCCTCACATGTACCGGGATTTTGTTCCACAGCATAGGGAGTCTCTGGGTGATGAATCTGTCCCTCCAGCACGTCCTATTAATAGCCGTGTTGAGGTTTAAGTCTCTTGCCCTTGTAGTTCTGATGGATTTAGATCTTTTGAGGTGAAGCATGTTCATTAATTCCGGGTTGGACATGGCCTTGTATGTCAGGCACAGGTCACCTCTGAGCAGACGGTAGAGCTGGAGTTCCTTCAGTCGGGCAGCATAAGATATATTTTTGAGACCCTTTATCCTTTTGGTGAGGAACTTTTGGGGCCTTTCCAATTGCTGCAGGTGTCGGGTCAGATACATTCCGAATGGGGCATTGTACTCAATCATTGGTCTGATGAGTGATGAGTACAGGGGAACGATGACCTCCCTTGATCTAGATGTGAATCCCTTCATGATCAGGTGGGCAATGTAGAAGGTCTTCCTAACTACTTTGGCAACGTGAGTGTCAAACGAAAGGTTACTGTCAACCTGGGTCCCCAGATCCCTGATAACCTCTTCTGTGCTTAGTGGATTGCCACCTATATGGTAACTAGGGGTAACCTTGTTTTTCCCGAAGGGTATGACTATGCATTTTTTGGCGTTTAACTTTAGGCCATGGCTCTGGCGCCGGTTATCCGTTTCTATGAGACCCTTCTGAAGGATGTCTGTGTCAGATGGGTTTTCAACTATGGTGCCCAGTTTGCAGTCATCTGCAAACTTTGTCAGCCATAATCCTCCTGTGTTTGCTTGTACTTCTGAAAAGTAGATGCCGAACAAAAGTGGGCCCAGGACTGAGCCCTGTGGGACACCACTTGTGACAGGCTTGGAGTCTGACAAGGCGCCAGCAACTCTGACCCTGTGGGTTCTGTCGCTTAGCCAGTTTGCAACCCATCTTATGACGTATGGTTTACATTTAAGCTGGTGAGTTTTTCAATGATACCCGAGTGGGGTATTGTGTCGAAAGCCTTTGCCAGGTCAAGGTAGGCTGTGTGGACTGCCTTGCCCTCGTCAATGGCCTTGGTGACTGTTTCGAAAAAGTCAACCAAGTTTAAAAGGCATGATCTGCCCTTGACAAAGCCAAACTGGGTTGGATCCAAAGTCTGCAAGTCCCCTATGTCTTTATTTATGAGTTCCATTATGATCCTCTCCATAGCTTTGCAGACCAGGCTTGTCAAGCTGATGGGACGGTAGTTTCCGGGGTCGGTGGAGGCACCTCCTTTGTGAAGTGGGACCACCGTTGCCGTACGCCACTCCTTGGGTACTTATCCTGAGGTGAGGCTAAGATTAAACAGCTGCCCTAGCTGCGGGTTTAATTCCTCATTGAGTTCGTGGAGCACACAACCGGGGACACCATCTGGTCCCATGGATGCTGTGTTTTTTGCCTTGGAGAGAGCAGTTCTCACCTGAGCATTTGAGATGTTTGGGGGGCTACAATCCTCTGGTATAGCTATCTCTCCTTTTGGGGGGGGGGGAGAAATTTGCACTGAACCTGTCAGCCAGTATGTTGGCAATGTCTGTAGGTTCAGTGATTTTTACATCATTTTGAACTAATTCTGAGCATATCTGGGAGTTTCCTCCCAGGTTTCTAACATAGCTAAAAAAGGCCTTATGATCGTCTTTTGAGTCCTTAGCGATTTTTCTCTCAAAATTTGTCTTGGATGATTTTATGAGAGATCTCAGTTTTTTACTTATGATGATCAAGGGTGTCTTCCCTATTACGGATTTTGCTCTATCTTGTAGTAGCTTCCTCCTTTTGTTGTAGAGCTTGTTTATGGCTGGGGTCCACCAGACTGGACGCTTGCCTTTGGTACAAAGAGTCTTTGTTTTGTTTGGGATTGCCTGATCCATGCAGTCCTGGAGGTGCTGGTAGAAGGCATTTGTAAGTGATTCAGCGGTTTGAGTAATGGTTTCCGCTGGCTCTGGGGCCTTGAAAGAGACCACACCAGTCTTTAGAAGTGTGAAGTCTGCTTTTGAGAAGTTTTTCACTGTGGTCTTTTTTATTTGGGGTGGGGGCAGGATGTGGACTTCCAGTGAGATTAGTTTATGATCTGATCTCACCAATGATGGGTATACTTCTGGTGTTGAACATTGTGACCCCATGTTCGTGATGATGAGATCTAGTATGTTTTCTCCTCTTGTGGGGATGGTGACTAGTTGTTCCATGGCATTTGAGTTTATGAACTCTAG